>NC_056727.1:61981405-62053905 GCF_019279795.1 Protopterus annectens | reverse complement strand
TTAATTGAAAGAAAATATTGTGAAATGTTGAAATACAGGCTTGTTTTCGTAAATGAAAAGAATATGCTGTGAAATGTTGAACTTAATGTAGCAACATTGCCCTCTGTTGTAAAGAAAGCTTAGTCAAGCATTTCTTGTCTGTCTTTTGAAGCTGAAATTATTTCATACCCATTCCTTTGAAGTTAGAATTTGGAATCGATGAGTCTGGAGTGAAGCATCCTGCCTATTGTTTTAACTTAATTAATAATTACTAGAGTTTACATGTGGGATGTCTTTTATTGATATAGTTTCCTGCAGGTGCAAGATAACAAGAATGTAGTATCTGTCAGCCTGGGAAACCCAAGAAAAACTGTGAAATGATGTAATGGGAATCAAGACTGAAAATAGCAATTTAAACAGAGAGAAATCAGAAGGCATTAAGCATTTTTGTCTTGACCATCCAACTCACAGCACTGTCTTGCTCATATGCAAGTTATCTTAGACTTGTGTTTTATGTTAGAAATAGCTAGGAACTACAAAGATTAGACTGTTTTTCTTTGATGTCAGAATTGTACTATTGAATTATTTTAAGTATTTCTCTGTGATCTCTGAACTCTTGACTAGCACTGTGTAGTATTAAGTATTATCTTGTGTTTTTATTTATTATTAAATAATTTTAAAATGTTTCAACTGTGGCTATTTTGTGTAGATATAAGTTGAGCTCCAAGAGTACATTGCATTTATACAAGGATCTTGTACCAAGACACTCTAATAAGCCCTGACTGTTTAGTCATACTACCAATTGGATAATAATATTGCATAGTAATAATTGGACACTCTTTTAAGGGCCTTTGAGTAGCTAAGTATTAGTGAGTGGTGGCAAGCAGAACTACCATATAGTCTGGGAGAAAGGGGCACAGCTGGAGAAACTGTGCCAGCCTTCCCCAGGAGTGTCTGTGTGGTTGTACAAACTCTTATCTCAAAGTGCATGTGTCAGCTACTTGAGCAAGGACACGAAGCACTGGTTGGACAGAGAGTGTGCTAGAGGTTTTAGCTCGCCCACTAAGCTGAGATCTGGATCCTACAGCTGTGCCAGTGGGGTGTCTTATTGGGGAGCAAGGGAGCGACCAGCCTCGGACTGACTGTGATCTCTGTGTGCTCTTAAGGGAAATTGCGCTTACTGTGTGGATTTGTTATCCTTTCGTCATGTATGAAACGTCCTCTCTGGTGCTATAGTGGTGAGGAGTGAGGCTCCTTGATTGCTGGGCCAGGGCACAGGCATCACATTTGTGGTGGCAGTGGTTGGGATATCCACCTCACATTTGTGTTTGGCAGCGGTGGGATATCCGCATGACATATTAATTAGTTGGCAAATACTAACTGGCTTGTAGTGGTGTGGGTGGAGTGAATCCTGTAGCTTGTGTACACAATGAGCTTTGAAGGGGTTTTTGTACTCAAACAGCCACGCAGTGAGTACTCGGAGTTCAGATCACAAGTGTTTTATTTCTTTTGTTAGCTTAGTTAGTCAGGGTGAGTAGGCAGCATATCAGCAGAGGAGTATGGAAAGCTGGCAAGGAGTCAGCTGGCATAGATGTGTCAGGCTACGGCACTGGTGCATGGAAACCTGACTAATGCAGACCTGATTGCAGCCTTGGTTACAGCTGCATCAGAAAAACAGTAACCAGGAGGACAATCAGACTGGCAGTGGAGATATAATACCCTCGGAGAATGGACAGCTCAACCTTTCTGCAGTGGACTTAAAAATCCAGCTGGAGCTAAAGAGACTTGGGTTGGAGGCCAGGCGTGTGGAATCAGAAACAGCTGAGAGACTGAGGCATCTAGAGAGGGAGGAGAATGAGAAACTGCTATGCCTAGAAGCTGAGGAAAAAGAGAGACAGAGGCAGCATGAGAAGGAGATGCTGACTCTTCACCAGAGTCATGGAGGTAATGGGGAAGGGAGTAACTGGACCCCAGAAACACAAAAGGTCAGTAAATTTCTTCCACAGTTTAAAGAGGGGGATAATTTTGATAGTTTAATTCGTTTGAGAGGGTATGTAACAGTATGAAGTTGACCAAGGGCTCTGGATATGGTTCCAGACCCCCTTACTCCACAGTAAAACTGTAACTGTATTATTTAAAATGTCTGACGTTGCATGTTTTGATTACACTGCTGTAAAACATTGTCTATTAAGAGTTTTTTAAGCTAACACGTGAAACGTAAAGTAAAAAGCTTTGGGAGCATAGACCAAGGCAGATGAAAGCATGTGTGAATAGATTGCTGAATTGAGCACTTATTTCCATAGGCGGGTGAGTGGATGTCAGATCACCACTTTTGAAGGGATGGCAGACCTTTTGGTGAGGGAACAAGCCCTTGGCACTTTGCCTGAGGACATGAGGATATGGTTAGCTGATAGACAATGTGCTACTTCAGATGAGCTGGGGAAGAAAGGAGACCTACACCTCGCAAGCAGGGCAGCCCTGCACAGGAAGGGACCCCAGTACTGCTCATGGGTCTAAAGGAACCCATGGTGGGCAGCGCAGACTGCCACAACAAAATCTGCCAGTAGCAGGGGATGCCACTTGTCCATGGACACATCCAGGAGTTAGGGTTAAATGTTTTGAATGCAACCAGTGGGGCCATGTGGCATATAGGTGTCCACAAAGGCAAGGCTGGGAACCAAAGGTGAGGGAGCCAGTAAGTGGGAAAGACAAAATGCCAATAGTAGGTTGTCTTGAGACAACAAGGGTACCGAACTACCGGGTCTATATTACATTCTCGAAAGCAGACAATGTTGAATCTGACATTGTCGATGTGAGAATAGCTAACGTTCAGAATCTAGAGTGTGTAAACGGAAGTCTCCGTAAAAGGAGATTTCCGTTTACTGCGGGGGGTGTGCAGGGGGGCTTGCCACCCTGCTTAAACCCATTAGGGTACTTTGTTCTTTTTTTTTTTTGTCTTTTTATAAGATCAATGGTTGAAGACATCAACCATATAGTGTTGATCATATGATCATATGTTGTTCGATGTTTTCAAACATCGATCTTATAATATAGACCCGAACTACCATCCTGCAGATGTCCTGAAGAGAAGGATTTGGATGCAGCAGTACCATGTGCTTATGCAGTTACACGCGGTCAGGCTAGGAGACAAGCATGTGGGTCTGGTAGCCTGGGGGAGACCCAGACAGACTGCATACTTGCAGCCAGGACTGATGAGGTGGTTACTCAGGGAGGAAGCTACTCTGTAGCAGTGAGACTGGATGTAAGCCACAGCTCCTTGTGAGTACTGCTGTTCCCTTGGACAAAGTGACTACAAAGGTAGAGGTGAGTAGTAGTACCCAGGCTAACAGTGAGGCACCACTGTCAGAGGATGCCAGACTTCCTGTGGAAGGGGAGCTGGGAAGGGTTACAAGGAGTGAGTTGAGACAGGCTCAGCTTTCAGATGCTACATTGCAAGGCCTGAGGCAGGTAAGCTAGGGAGACATCTGATTCTCAAGGAAAGGGGGAATCTGTATACTGGAGCAAAGGGTTACTATACAGAGAGTTGACCCCTGGGAGGGCTAGAAGGTGACAGAGTACAGCAGTTGGTAGTGCCTAGAGCCTACCGTCTGGCGGTTCTAGCCATAGCCCATGATATTCCCTTTGCAGGTCATATGGGCATAAAATGTACAAAGAAGCATATTATGCAGAACTTTTATTGGCCTGGAATTTCCAGAGATGCAACAGGGTACTACAGGACCTGTGAGCAGTGCCAAAATGCAGCCAAGGCAGGGGACAAGGTGAGAGCTCCTTTAATGCCTTTGCCTGTGATTGAGGAGCCATTTCAGAGGGTAGCTATGGATATTGTGGGTCCTCTGAGTACCCCAAGATCCACAGGGAAAAAGTATATCCTAGTTGTAGTGGATTATTCTACACGATACCGTGAGGCAGTGGCTTTGTCCTCCATTGAGGCAAAGAAGGTGGCAAATGCTTTGTTAGAGATTTTCAGAAGGGTAGGTTTCCCAAATGAAATACTGACTGACAGAGGTGCCCATTTCATGTCAGACCTGCTGGCTTGTCTATGGATGTCCTGTGGGGTGAAGCACATGAAGACCACCCCCACCATCCCCAGATTAATGGCCTTGTTGAGAGATTAAACTCAACAATCAAGTCCATGCTACGGGCATTTGCAGATCAGTTTAAGAAAGAGTGGGACAAACATTTACCCCATCTGTTTGGTTACAGAGAGGTTCCCCAGGAATCCACAGGTTTTTCACCCTTTGTGTTGCTGTATGGGCATAGGGTGAGGGGACCTCTAGATTTAATTCAAGATGAGTGGGGAAGGCGAGTGAGTCTCACAAGGAGTCTGTTGTGGCGTACGTACTAAACCTCAGAACAAGGCTCAGGAAACTCATGGGCTTGGTCCAGGAGAACTTGGCAGAAGCCCAACAACAGAAAAAGGCATGGTATGACAGGAATGCTCGAGCTACAGAGTATGCTGTGGGGCATCAGGTAATGGTTCTTATTCCTGTCAGATACAACAAGCTGCAAGCAGCTTGGGAAGGACCCTACAAGGTGGTAAGAAAGGTAAGTGATGTTAACTACATGGCGGAAAGTACAGTTGTGTACACTTACCATAAATGTAGATGTTAGAGTGTATTCACTGTTGCAGTCATTACATTTGGGTTATCTGCTTGCAGGTAGCCCTCAGTCGGCCTGATTAACAAAGAATTGGGTCCTGCGTCAGTTGCTGTCCCTTCTTCCATGACGTCAGGTCATCAGGGGTATAAAACATGTAGCCAACACCACTACATCAGTTTTTCTTGCCCCAGATGTCAGGTGCCCCCCTAATGGGGAGCAATTAAATATACAAGTACAATGAAATACCTCCAACAAAAAAGCAAATACACCAAAAAGGCTTTTATGCATAGTAAAGAAAAGTAGAGGTATAGCCAAAAAGTTAGGGGGCTGGAGGGAGGGCAACCAGGACTGTAACAGTGAATACACCTGAACATCTACATTTATGGTAAGTGCACACAACTGTACTATGTTCTTTGTGTTTCCCTGTTGTAGTCATTACATTTGGGTAGATTCCCAAAGCTGTGGTTGGGAGGAGGAACTTAGAAAGCATTAGGACCAGCTATAAGGCCCTGCAAGACTGCAGTGGCAAAGCCAGCTCTGGATTTAGAGAAAATTGGCAAATGGCAACGCTTAGTGAAAGTATGTACATAACTCCAGGTAGCAGCTTCTAGGATGTCCCTGGTAGGGATGCCTCTGAGAAAGGCTGTAGAGGCAGATGCAGCCCTGGTGGAGTGAGGTCTGATCCCCTGGGGGATAGGTTTTCCATGGTGCTTATAGCAGAAATGAATGCAATGGCCTATCCATTTAGAAATAGTTTGCTTTGAAATAGCCTTCCCCTCTGCCCCTGCAGCAAATGCTACCAGCAGTTCAGACTTCCGTTGAGGTTTAGTCCTGTCCAAGTAGAATTTGAGTTGTCTGTGCACATTAAGGAATGCAATACCTGTTCTCTTTTGTTCTGTGAACTGGGAAAGAAGGTTGGCAAATGAATGGACTGATTAAGAGCCACACTGGATACCACCTTGGGCATGAAGGATGGATTGGTTCTGAGGGACACCCTGTCCGCATGAAAGATGATGAAAGGCTCCACTGCCATAAGGGCCAGTAATTCAGATACTCTTCTAGCTGAAGTGATTGCTAAAAGGAAAGCTGTTTTCCAAGAAAGACATTTTAGGTCTGCAGTAGAGCAAGTTTCTCCAAAACAAAGTTAAGGTCCCAGGCTGGGGTTGGCGCTCTCCTGGGTGGTCTTATTTTGGCCCCGCTGAGGAACTGCTTGAGCAGTGGATGACAGAAGGGGGGGGGGGGGGTTCTGTGTTATAATGAGCTGAAATGGCTGAGGCGTGGATTTTAATGGAGGAAAAAGACAGGCCCTTGTGAAGCATCTCAGTTAAGTATCATAAAATCTGAGGTAAATTGGGCTCTGCTGTGCTCATCCCTTGAGATTGGTTCCATGCACAGAATCTTTTCCATTTTTCAGCATAGGATTTTCTAGTCCTAGGCCGCCTTGCCTCTAAAATGATATCCATCACAGGTTTACTGAGGGGATGGTAAAGGAGAGATTTATTTAGCCAGGCTGCAAGGTTCAGTGTTAGAAGCTGAGGGTGCAGAATCTGGTTCTTCTGTTAAGACAACAGGGGAAGGAGTCTGAAGCAGGTGCCATGGGGATAACCGTGTCACACTGCGCAGGAGGGGGTACCAGTGTTAACACGGCCAGTCTGGAGCAATCAAAATCATCCTTGATTTGTCCAGTTTGATTTTTAGTAGTACTTTGGAGAGCAGAGGGGGGAAGGTATAGACTTATTTTGCCAGATGAAGGACAGAGCATCCACTGTCCAGGCTTGTTTGTGAGGAGTCCTTGTGCAAAATTTGTCCAATTGTTAGTTCTGGGGAGAGGCAAACAGGTCTACATCTGGGCTCCCCCATTTGCTTGTCAACATGTTGAAAATCCTTGGTTCCAGTTTCCACTCGTGTGGGTCCATAAGGTTTCTGCTTAGTCCATCTGCCAGTGTATTTAACTTTCCTGGCAGGAACTGAGTTTGTAGATGCACTTGGTAGCTCAAGGCTGTGTTCCACAATGCCATGGCTAGTCTGCGAATAGGGTAAGAATGTGTGCCCCCCCCCTGCTTGTTTATGTACCACATAACAGTGGTGTTTGTCCTGGAAGAAAGTGGTCCTCGAAGGCTGTCAGAGCATTCTGTACAGCTAACATTTCTTTTTGAAAGATATGCAGGTGCATTTAACTTGGGTTCCATTTGCCCTGAATGCACTTCCCTGCCACGTGAGCCCCCCATGCATAGTCTGATGCGTCTGTTAGGGTTTGGGCGGCAGGGGGTGGTGTGAAAGGTAGTCCCTTGTTTTGGTGGCCTGCCTCTGCCCACCAAAGGAACTCTAGGCGTAGGCAAGGTATGATAGGAATCATTGCTTCTAGATCCTGACAATGTTGACACCATGGGCTTTTTAGATACAACTGTAGTTTTCTCATATGCAGTCCTGCATATGGAATTAGAAGAATGCAGGAGGCCATGAACCCCAAGGCTTGCAGTATTTGTCTTGCAGACAGCTGGGTCTTTGTGGCCACTTGTTTGAAGTAGGTTGTCAAATGAATTTGTTTCTCTGGCGTGAGGTAGGCCATCTGGGAAGTTGTATTCAAGCTTGCTCCCAGGAATATAATTTGTTGGCAGGGTAGCAGGTGTGATTCTTTTCGTTTACAGTGTACCCCAAACAAAGTTAGAACCCTTTGTACAAAGGCCAGATGATTCAAAAATATGTCCTGGCTTTCTGCCTGCAAGATGCAATAACTGGAGCTAGGCACTTTGTGAATACCCTGGGCGCAGTAGATAAGCCAAAGGGAAGTGCAGAGAACTGACAGTGCGCGTAGCCTGCTTTGAAGCGCAAGTATATTCTGCAAGATTCCCTGATTGGGATGTGCAGGTTATGCTTCTTTTAAATCTAGTGTTGCCAACCAGGCATCTTTGCCTAGCATAGGAAGTCATTGTTGAAGAGTCAGCATCTTGAATTTTAGAATCTCCAGAAAGGTGTTTAGACTAGACAGGTCAAGGATAGGATGCCATGAATTATCTTTTCTGGGTACCAGGAAATGTCTCTACTAGAAACCTTATCCCTTTTCCTCTTCTGGTACCAGTTGAATAGCACCCATGCTTAAGAGAGAAAGTACTTGTTTTGGGGCCTCTGCCCACTGATTTGGGGTAGGTCCAGCCACCCGCTTGGTGCTGGCAACGTATGGAAGTGAAATCTGTATCCCTGGGACACTATATTTAAAACCCATTGGTCCTGGGTAATGATTTCCCAGTTATTTGCATGAAAAGCAATCTTTCCCCCTAAAGGGGCAGCCAGTTGATAAGTGATGGAAATTTTAAAAGAAAGTCACTGGGACAGTTTGCCATAGGGGGGAGTCTTATTACTCCTAGATTTGGAAGTGGACCCCCCCCACCACCACCACTGCTTAGTCCTGTGTTTTCCCTAGGGACTGAAACCTGTGTCTGGGTTTGGCTTGAGAAGACCTGGAAGGGGCTGGAAAGGACCAATTCTTAGAAAGCCAGTGCCTACTAAATCTAGGAGGCTGAACTTGTAAGAAATCTTTAACAGTTTGCATAGATTTAGCTTCATCTTCCATCTTTTTAAGAACTTCTTCAGCCTTGTTGCCAAACAGGCGGTCCTGATTTAAGGGAGCATCCAATAATTTAGCTTTAACATGATCAGGCAAAGAGTGCTCCTTAAGCCAAGCATGCCTTCTGAGCACAGACCCAGTAAAAGCAGCCCTGCAAGAGGCCTCTAATGAATCAAAACCACACTGCAAATTATGTTTTCCAACTTGTTCAGCAGAATGCATTAAATCCTGTAATTCTTTATTTTCCACACAGTCAGGAATCATCATTTTCTGTTTAAGCACTCCAATAACATGTTGCTGATACTTTAACATATGAAACTGGCAGTTTAAAGCCGTAATGGCCAAGGTTGCAAAAGTGTAAACCTTCTTAGCCCATCTATCCAGCGCCCTTGAGTCTCTATCAGAAGGGGTAGGAGTTTTAGCAGTAGAAGCCTTAATACCCTTGGGCCCCTGTGAAATACTCTCAGGATCCGCAATAGGATTTTTAAAAAGAAACTTGTGTGACTCAGGAACCCTGTAGTATCAGTCTGGTTTTCTGGGAGCAGGAGGCAAGGAATCGGGCCAAACTAGATTCCGAAAAAGCATCATCAACAATGTCTAGTACAGGAGGAATAGCTGAAGGCCTATGCTGAGTTAGGAGTAAGAAATCCCTAAGCCTCTTTTTTTGAATCAGAAAAATCCTGGCTTTCCTAGTGGAAATGCTCCCTTAGAGTATGTAAGGTTTCCCCAAAAGAAAAATCCTCTGGAGGGGAAGCAGAGGGAATGGAGTCCTCTGCATCAGAATCCTTATAAGTAGATAAGGCCAAATCCAGATCATCAGAAGAAATCAGAAAAAACAAAATCCTGGTCAGAAGATTCATAAATCACTTCAGTTCTAGGCCTCTTAGAAAGGGGGGGGGGGGGTTGGCTACCCCTGATTAGAGTTATTAGATCTTCAGCCATTCTTATCATTTGTTTTTTAGGCATAGAGGCCCGAGCATGTGGCCTGGGCATCGGTTTTTTAGGCATGGTTCGAGATTTAGGCCTAAGAGAAGGAGGCATTGGTTTAATATGCAAGTACGTAGGCCTGAATACACCCTCAGAAGCCGGTGCCTGCACAGCGGCTCTGGTCCCATCCAAGGTAAAGACATCCGCGGGTTCCATAGTTGAAGCATCTCACGGCATACCGGACTCCGAATGGGTCTCAGTAGATGCCTGCGACTCAGAAGTAGCGGGTATCAAGGGCTGCGAAAGCGCCTCACCGAGTACCGGTGAACTGGTGACTGGCTTAGGAGAAGCGTCGTTGGCAGTTATGGACCTCGGCAGCCTGTCTCTGTCTCTATCTTTGCGTTTTTTCAGAATCCCGGTAGTCGGATAGCTAACAGATGATATTTCTGGATAATTAAACAGAGAACCAAAATATTTAGAGGTGAAAATATATCGATGACGGATAGTGCGCAGATTAAATAAAGCACAAAACCGACAGCAAGGTACTTTGTGGTCAGGGCCTAGGCAAGGAATACAGTACGAATGAATTTTTATGAGGTATTTGCTTTCCACATGTAATGCAATTATTAACTTTTACTGACATCGGTAAGGAGCAAGAAAAAGTTTCCCCAACGGGGTACTTAGCTTTAGTTGAAGACTTCAGTTCTGAAACTCGAAAATGACAGGAGTCGGCCGACCAGCACTTGCAAACTGCTTCTGCTTCTGGCATCGCACGGCAAGAAAGACTGATGTAATGGTGTTGACTGCATGTTTTATACCCCTGACGACCTGCAGTCATGGAAGAAGGGACAGCAACAGACACAGGACCCAAGACTTTGTTAATCAAGCTGACTGAAGGCTACCTGCAAGCAGATAACCCAAATGTAATGACTGCGATAGTGAAACACGAAGAACATCTGCTAGGCAGAAGGCAGGGGCACAAACTGTACCATGTTAACAAGATGAAACCTTACCATGATAGGGAGGCCCTTGTGCTGAACATTTGCAGTGGATTGCAGGAGTGTGAGGTAGATCTGGGGACTGATCTCCTCAGTGAGGCTCGGGCTGACACCTCAGTGGAAGAGGTAGCAATGTCCCAGCAGCTATCTCCTACCCAGGTTTGAGAAATCCGAGCAGTGTTACAGGAATTTGGGGACATGTTCACTGGGAAACCAGGGTGCACCCACCCAGGGTAGCACCAGGTGGATACAGGACCCTAAAGGCCTATTAGGCAGGCCCGTTATAGAGTGCCTGAGAGAGTCAAACAAACACTGAGAGAGGAGGTACAGGAGATGTTGGAACTAGGGTTATTCAAGAGTACAACAGTCCTTGGGGCCTCCCCAGTGGTGCTGGTGCCAAAAAAGGATGGCAGCACCAGGTTCTGTGTGGACTACAGGAAATTAAATAGTCACACAGAGTCAGATGCTTACCCCATGCCTAGGACAGATGAGGCCCTAGAGCAGCTGGGTAGGGCTAAGTATCTTACAACCATTGATCTTACCAAGGGTTACTGGCAGGTGCCCTTGAATCCCAGTGCTAGACTATTCAGCCTTTGTGACTCCTTTCGGCTTGTATGAGTTCACAAAGATGCCCTTTGGGATGAAGAATGCCCCAGCGACTTTCCAGAGGCTAGTAGATCATATCGTAGCAGGAGGCTCTGCCCTTGCTTACCTAGATGATATTGCCATCTACAGCCATTCCTGGACAGAGTCCAACCAGTGCTTTGTGTCCCTGCCCAAGTAGCTGACACACACACACACTTTGAGATTAGAGTTTATACTACCACACAGACACTCCTGGGGAAGGCTGGCACAGTTTCTCCAGCTGTGACCTTTTCTCCCACACTATACGGTAGTTCCACTTGCCACCACCCACTAATACTTATCAGCTACTCAAAGGCCCTTAAAAGGGTGTCCAATTATTACTGTGCAATATTATTATCCAATTGGTAGTATGACTAAACAGTCAAGGCTTATTAGAGTGACTTGGTACAGGATCCTTATATGCATGCATGCAATGTACTCTTAGAGCTTAACGTATCTCTACACAAAACAGCCACAGTTGAAAGGTTTTAAAATATTTAATAATAAATAATTAAAACACAAAATAATAATTCTTACTACACAGTGCTAGTCAAGAGTTCAGAGATACTTAAAATAATTCAGTAGTACAGTTCTGACATCACAAAAACATTTAGTCTAATCTTTCTAGTTCCTAGCTGTTTCTAAAAGAAAACAGAAGTCTAAGATAACTTGCATATCAGCAAGACAGTGCTGTGAGTTGGATGGTCAAGACAAAAATGCTTAATGCCTTCTGATTATGTTTAAATTGCTATTTTCAAACCTGATTCCCATTACATCATTTCACACTTTCCTGGGGTTCCCAGGCTGACAGATACTACATTCTTGTTATATTGCACCAGCAGGAAACTACATCAATAAAAGACATCCCACATGCAAACTCTAGTAATTATTCCTTAAGTGAAAACGATAGGCAGGATGCTTCACTCCAGACTCATCGACTCCAAATTCTAACTTCAAAGGGACAGGCATGAAATAATTTCAACTTCAAAGGGCAGACAAGAAATGCTAGACTTAGCTTTCTTTACAGCAGAGAGCAATGTTGCTACAGTGTTTTAAGTTCAACATTTCACAGCATATTATTTAATTTAAGAAAACAAGCCTGTACTTCAACATTTCACAAAATTTTCTTTCAAATAAGAAAACAAGTCTGTAGTTCAACATTCATATTTACAAATGACAGAATTATGTATAAAATCCTATTTGGTTAGGCTGGCAGCCTTCATCTATTTTCACCCAATCTTCACAGGGGTACCCCATAAAGTGTTTTTCCTCTGTAGAAGCATGAGCAGTTCCTGCAACTTGTCCTATATATAATGGACCCTACATTACAATTTCCATAGGTGCAACTCAGATACGTTTTGCCTGTTAAGACATTTAAACATACTGGTGCTGCTCAAAAGTGGGCAGTAGTTGCAGTCAAGGGGTCTGCATCTGTATGTTCCTTTTTGACTTCCATTGTCTTCTGCTTTCCACATAGCCTCTGATGTTTTTTTGCTTTCTTGAATGTGAATACAAGCTGTCCTGGGAGTATATAATTTGGCTGTCTATTCTCGGTGACCATTACCTACTCACTGATTACGGACCTCCGGATTTCTGTGTAGTCTAAAGTGTAAGAAAGGGTCAAGCTTCTGTCCCATTTTTGTTCACCTAGGTCCTACATCCTGCCTCTGAATTGCTTATGGAGTCTATAGCAGTCTGTTGCAGTACCCTCTACCCAGAGGTCCATTTCTAGATCATCTCTATTTACAGAAAAATATTGCAGCCTCATTTATATATATATATATATATATATATATATATATATATATATATATATATATACACATATATATATATATATATATATATATATATATACATATACGTATATACACACACACACACACACACATATACATATGTATATGCACACACACACACACACACACACACACACACACACACACACACTAGTGGGGGAGTCTTCCTTGTGTAAAAGATATATTTTTTTCATTTTGTGATTTGATCTTAAAACATTTTTTTTCACTCTTTTGAGCATTCGAGACTTGGGTAATCGTGTGTGTCTGCCTGTGTGTGTGCCTGTGCAAATATATACTTGCATACACAAACATGTATATGGGTATACTGAATTTTATCAAAACACCCCAGCAGCGAACATTCACGTCGACCAGAAAATGTAGGCTTTGCAAATGTCAATATATTACTACGCATGCACATAGACACAATCTCTGAGCATGCAAAACTTGCATTAAAAAAATACAACCGCAGCTAGTGAGGCTTGGTTTTATTGGCCTGAATCCAATCATAAAGACAAAGTAAAAAGTCAGGATGTTCAGAAGCCATGCAGCTGAAACACTTATGATATTAAGGGGTCATTTACATATAAAGTGTGGGCCTCCTCTACAGAAGGTTTAAGGCATTATACAGTGAAATCTCTATCTTGGCTGGGTCTTTCTTGTAGTTTTTACTGAATGGCTTTGTCTGTGTGAACATTTTACCTTTTGTGAAGTGCATGTCACTTTGCGGGATCACCATGCAAGATGCTGAATTTTGGAGAGAGAAAATAAATCAAAAAGCGGAGCACACAATTTCAAAGGAGATATTTCCACTTGTATTAACAGCAAGGTCGACAGGGTCAGCATACTACAATGAGTGAGACAGCTTTCCCAAGGAAAAAAAAAAACCTTCAGCATCTGTGATCACACTGATTTTAGCTTGATCACACTGATTTTAGCTTGCTGGATTAGGCTGCAAGTCCATTTGGTCTTTAAAATTTGGAGAACAGTTAGGGAACCAGTGTGTGTGTGTGTGTAGTGTATGCACGCATGCACCTATGCATCGGGGCTGGGTTTTACAGATTAGAAACCTTACTTAATGTAAAGTGAAGTTGTCTTGGAAAGGCATCTTCCCAGGGGAGCTATCACACTGACAAAACCCTCCTAAGAGTATCCCTAGTTGTTTGGGATTTAGGAACTTATGTGGACAGTAACCTAACTTTTTGACCAATATGCATCCCTTGTTGTCCAAAAGTCGTCCTATATTGAACAGCTTATTAACAAAGTGATTTTTGTCTTTGTCTAGATATAAGGATGTCATTGTCCCCCTTTACTCAGCCCTCATCAGGCCAGTCACAGAGTATAATGCCTAATGCCCACTTTGGCATGCTTCTGTCTAGACACATTCAGCAACAGGAATGCCCACAGAGAAACCTTACTAAAAGGATGCAAGGCCTAAACAACATGGGTATTAAAAATGACACTTAGAAGGAACTCGCATCCTCAGACTACTAACAGGTATCCTGTGTCTGGCATACAAGGCATCCTCTGACCCATTACTGATGGATTTACTGCACATCAGCAAATCAAATGACATCAGAAATACTTGGTCTAGGGATCTAAACCTCTTTTGCAACATCGACAGAATGGTTTGGATGGAGAGGTACAGCCCACAGAGGATAATGCTGCTATGGAACAGACTTCCCATCTACATAAAATAATGTTCATCCCTGTACATATTCAAGGACAACTTTGATATATGGATGGCAAACAGAAAATTTAACCTGGGACTACCCCTTGTGCTACTAATGGGTAGAAGCAGCTCCTAAATGTTTTATCCCATGCATAGGTCTCCTCAAATTTATCTACTGCATGTTCCCAGTTGTTATGTAATTACAGGCAATGGAATGGGTAAGTTTATTTCAAGCACAAAAAGGGAAACTGGCTAGGCTTAAAATGGCCCACAATGGCAGATAGCCTAGTACTTACCTATGAAACTATGTGTATGGGGGTTATCTCCATCCTAACTCAGAGATCACACTACAGAGGGGAAAAGGAAAATTCCCAGACCCCGCTGTACCACAATCTCACATAGACCAGCCAGTAGGCAGAGTGTTCACTCTTTTGAGCACACTGTCCAAGTAACTGCAAATATAAATATATATCTGCACACACACACACACACACACACACACACACACACACACACACACACACACACACACACACACACACACATATACACACACACACTTACATTCTACCCCTACCTCAAGAAAGTAGGACTGTGTAAGCAAACTTACCATGACAGTAAATGACTGAATCATCACTGCAGCAGTAGCCTCAGCTATTTAGGTTATATCCTGCCAATGTTATAATAGCCTGCCAGCTTCCAAAGCTTTGGAGCACCTTCCACATGACCAAATAGTTAGTTAGCCTGAACTAAGATGATTAGAAAGACAGGTTTGGGTGCAAAGTCCTTCCGATCTTTCATGCCTACAGACAGAGGGAAGGCTGAGCCCAGACAATGCTAGGAACACACCCTGGCATAAACACCACACCAAAAATCAAGGGGGATGCTGGGCAGGACTGACTACTGCAGCAGTGATAATTCAGACATCTATTGTTATGGTACATTTAGTTACACAACTCTATGTTAATCATCTTGATTACTGCTGCAGTAGCCTTAGCTACATAGGGAGATTACCTAGCTTACTCCATTTGGGAGGTGGAACGGTCCAGGACCCCCTCCCCTGGAGAATGGTACTAGAAAAGCCTGATCAAGACCTAGAGAAGGAATCAAGCTTTTAACACCTTGGAAATGTATGTAAAGAGGACCAAGTTGTTACATCGAGTCCAACCCTTTCCAAAAATTATGAAGTCAAGGTCCTGGTTGAGTTGGCCTTTACCCTGCCTGGAATAGTTTTGTTGGGGTGAGTATAACAAAAGCTAATAGTCTGAGACAACCATTTGGAAATGGTCTCTTTTGCACATGATTCTCCCTTCTTACCTTCACAAGAAATGAACAACTGATCCAAAGATATGAAATATTTAATTCAGCCAAGATAGTACCCATGTTATCTGTGGACATCCAAGGTATGGAATATCCTTTCTCCCTCATTTTTAGGTTGAGGAAAGAAAATGGGGAGATAAATAGTCTGCCTTACAGTAAACTCAGATACCATTTTAGGCATAAAAAGGATTAGTTCTCAAAGAAACATGGTCTCTGTGGAAAATGAGATAGGGCTGACTCGTCATAAGAACTTACTACTCAGATACTCTTTTTAAAGGAGATCAGAGCTATAAGTACAACGGACTTCCATGTTAAGAACCTCAAGTCAGCTAGAGTAGCTGGTTTAAGTGGAGCACATATTAGCTTCTCTTACACAAGATTAAGATCAACGAAAAACACCATTTTCTACAAGGCTTCTTAGGCAAAACCCTTTTAAAAACATTTTGACATGAGAATGCATTGAAACAGGCAGATCCATGGTCAGACGTTCTGAAATGGCAAACAAATGAACCTTGATGGAGGAGTAAGAAAGGCCATACAATAGCAACTCACACAAAATACTGTAAAACCAGATAACTAGCCCTGAATGGGTGCTGGTTATGTTGTTGGCACAAACTAGAAAGCATCTTTCACTTGCTAACATAGGATTTCTAGCAACAATCTTTCTCGTCTCCATTAGTACCTGCTGTATATCCTCATTAAACAGGTGCCTAAAGGTAAGCAAGTCTTAACCATCCAGTCGGTCTGATCTTGTGTGAGTAGATCCATTCTGTGGGGAAGCTTGTGATAATTGCCTGTAGCCATTTCCAAAATAACTGAAAACTATTGAAGTCTGGGCCAGTAGGCAGTCACCAAAATTGTCTTGGGAGATTCCTTCAGAATCTTCAGAAGTACCCTGGATATTAGTGGAAAGGGTGGAATAGCAGGCGTGAATATTACTGTTCAAGGAAAAGGCATCTCTCTTCCAAGCCTTCTTGCATGGGGTTCTAGGCAGAATCTTGCCAGCTCATTGTTCACAGGGGAGGCAAACAGGTCTACTTGAGGAACTTCCCACAGATAGATCAAATCTTGGAATATCCCCAATCTTTTTTCCACTCGTGAAGGTCTGCACTTGTCCTGCTCAACTTGTGCATTGCACAGTTTTGCTCTGACTGTAGGATGCCTGTAGGTGAGATTGTGTCTGCAAATGGGGTATGACCTGATGATCCTTTGGTATTGTCTTTAACAGCCTGAAGAGGTCCAGGGCACCAAAGATGATTAAAAAGGTTGAGTGCCTTGATCAAGGCAAGTATTTCTCTCATATTTATGTGCTTGTATCTGTCCTTGGTGTTCTTCATACCTTGCGCTTTTATCCCTCCTAAAACTGCTCCCCAAGCAAAGTCCAAGGCATCTGTGGTGACAGACTGCTTTGGAAGCAAGGAGGAAGAATGGGAGGCCTGCATTTAAGAACATTTGCTGCCTTCACCAAGTGATTTCTCTTCTGACAAACTCCTGCACTAAGATTTAAAATGACAATGGATGTTGGTGCTGGAACCACAGAGACTTCAGATACCATTATATCTTTCTCATATGGAGTCTTACCAAGAGTATCATGAGAATCATAAATGCCATGAGAGCCAAAAATCCCGGGGTATTCCATCACAGTGACCAAAGTCTGAGTGGAAAATCTTTCCTCCACTGTAGTGCGATCACGGAGTTTGTATATTGAAGTAGGAGGGGTGTGGGGGGGCAAAGCCCCCCAACATTAGTGTTTTTTTTTTTTTTTTTTTTTTTTTTGGGAACAGCGATTTTTTTTTCCCCTGGCTGTTCTGGTTGTTCACCGTTTTGGATTTTTGACATTTAGGGGTCAATATAACAACGTTCGATCATCTGATCATTCGTTGTTATAATATAGACCCAATTTATTTTATAATTTCTCCAACACAGGAACCAGAAACTAAATCTCTATCCAAAGGAAAATTTAAAATGTAATTTTTTCACATCATCAACTGGGTTTTCTGACAAAGCAGCCAAGCAAACTTCTTCAAAACAATACCAGTGGACACAGCGCCTTGGAAGTAGTATCAAATTAGTTATACACACACGGTAAACAATGATTAGCAACTTGTAAAATGGAAATAAACTAAATTATTAAAAGCAGATTTCTCCTCACAAAAAAGATTACAGACAAAGCATACCTCATACTTTCACAGTTATTCAGAATAAAGTTTAACACACAGGCCTGCTAAGTCAAAACTGTGAAAATCAAAGTTGCAGAAACATACACTTTTCCCCATCTTTATCAATAATGTTACCATTCCTGTTAGAAAGAGTAAGATATGAATTAGAAAAATGTTTAGCAGTAGTAGGAGTAACTAAAGCTATAGCTGCTGTGTCAGGCTTAAGAAGAGTTTACAAAAATTTTAAAAGATTGAGAAACTTTACACATTCTATCTTCCTTTTTAGGAGTAGCAGCTAACAATCAGGAAAATTGCAGCAGTGACACACACATCCCCCAGAGCAGACAGAACTGGAGGAATGGGTGAAAAGTTCTGGAAATTCCTTCTGTAACAGCTCACTGTTTTCTGACAGAGAGAGAAACCTCATTGTTCTCCCACTAAAAACATTGGCACATTCTGGAAATTACCTCAGAGAAAGAAGATCCCAACATGAAGAATCAGAAACCGAGCTCTCCTCAGAGTCTGAATCAGAAAACTGAAGAGAAAAACCTGCATCTGTCCCTTCATCTTCCTGTCCAGATTCAGAATCTTGAGTTGCTTCAGAAAAACAAGTAGCCCTCTTTCTTTTACTACAAACCATCCTATATGAAGCATCAAAAGCCTGAATTAAACCTCGAGATGAACCCAGTAAACTACTCCTGTTTAAGGAAATTTGAGTAGGAGTAGATACATGTTTAGTTTTCTGCTTCTTTCTGACAGGAAAAATGGGGCCAACAGAGTTATTAAAGGCAGCAGCTTCGTCAGGGGTGGACACAACATTCTGACCAAACAAGAACGTTTTCCTTGTTCCTTTTCCCAGGACTGACAAGGGTGGCTCTCCCTTGCCCACTGAGGGGACCCCAACAGCTGCAAAGGATGTGGCTAACCCCTGGTCCATTGTGGCCAAACATGCTACAAAACAGGGATTCAGGGGGTAAAAGATAAGTGTTCAGAGGAAAGTACAGTTGTGTACACTTACCATAAATGTAGATGTTAGAGTGCATTCACTGTTGCAGTCATCACATTTGGGTTATCCTGCCAGGGGTAGCCCGCAGTCAACCCGAATACCACAGGCTAAGTATTTCTGCGTCGGTTGCTTTCGCGCCAGGACTGACGTCAGATCGTCAGTGGTATAAAATCAGGCAGCAGACACCATTACATCAGTTTTTCTTTCCCCAACTGTCAGGTGCCCCCAAATAGGGAGCTAGGTTATGGTAGAAGAATACCACCAGTAGAAAGTAAATACCAAAAATTCCCTGTAACGAGAGAGGAAGAGATAGAGACAGAGACAAGGGGGATGGAGGGGGGGGGGGAACCAAGACTGCAACAGTGAATACACTAACATCTACATTTATGTTAAGTGTACACAACTGTACTATGTTCTTCGTATTTCACTGTTGCAGTCATCACATTTGGGTTGATTTCCAAAGCTGAAGAAAAGGGTGGAGGCAGTCAGGAAGACTGGGGGCTGGCTAGGATGCCCTGCAAGACTGCAGTGGCAAAACCTGACATGGATTTGAGGAAGATAGGCAGGTGGTAATGCTTGGTGAAGGTATGAACAGAAGTCCATTTTGCAGCCTCCAGGATGTCCCTGGTGGGAACCCCTCTGAGAAAAGCTGCAGAGGTGGAAGTTGCCCTGGTGGAATGTGTCCTGACTCCCTTTGGGGGTGGTTTCCCATGCTGTTTGTAGCAGAAATGGATACAGTGCACTATCCATTTGGAGATTATTTATTTGGATATGGCTTTGCCCCTGCTGTGAAGCTGACTAGCTATTGGTCAGTTTTTCTAAAAAATGTAGTCCTATCCAGATAGAATCTGTGCTGTCTGTGCACATCTAGAGAGTGCAGAATCCTTTCCCCCTTGTTTTGTGGGTTAGGGAAAAAGGTGGGCAAATTAATGGATTGGTTGAGAGCCACACTGGACACCACTTTAGGCATAAAGGATGGGTTAGTCCTGAGACAGACCCTGTAAACATGGAAAATGATGAAGGGCTCTACAGCCATGAGTGCTTGTAGCTCAAACTCTTCCAGCTGACGTGATGGAGTAAGCTTTTCCAAAACAAAGTTAAGGTCCCAAGTTGGGGTAGGAGCTCTTCTGGGTGGCCTTAAGTTGCTAGCCCCTCTTAGGGAACTGTTTGATGAGAGGGTGTGAGAAGAGAGGTGGTTCTGTGCTGTAATGAGCAGAGATGGCAGAGGCATGAATTTTAATAGAAGAGAAGGATAGACCCCTGTGTAGTAGGTCTGCTAGGTAATCCAGGATGAGAGGCAGGGAGGGCTGTGCTGTTTCTGCTCCCTTAGCGTAGATCTAGGTGAAAAACCTTTTCCACCTGTCAGCATAGGATTTTCTAGTGCTGGGATATCAGGCCTCATGTGTAACATCTAGGACTTGTTTGCTTAGGCTGGCAGCTTGAGGAGAGGTCAGAGAATGAGCCAAGCTGCCAGGTTGAGGGCCTGCAATTGGGGATGCATGAATTCTCCATTCTTCTAGGTCAGGAGTGTTGGGATCTGAGGTAGGTGCCATGGTGGCAGGTGTGACAGGCTGCACAGCAGTGGATACTAGTGCTGGCATGGCCAGTCTGGGGCAATCAGGATTGCCCTCGGCTTTTCCTCCCTTATTTTGAGCAGTACCCTTGAAATGAGTGGTAGAGGGGGAAATGCATAGACCAAGAGGTGTACCCACTGGAAGGATGGAGCATCCACTTTCCAGGCCTTGCTGTGAGGTCCCCTGGTGCAGAATTTGCTGAGCTGATTGGAGTGGGAGGCAGAGAGATCCACCTTCGGGGTGCCCCATTTCTGGGTTACAAGGGTGAAGGCAGCTGCCACTCATGTGGGTCTAGCAGGTTTCTGCTTAAATTGTTTGCCAGAGAGCTTAGGGAGCCTGGCAGGAATTGTGCTAGCAGGTATAGTTGCATGGCTGAGGCAGTGTGCCCAAGGGTCATGGTGAGCCTGCAGAGAGGCTAAGAGAGAGTCCCTCCCTGCTTGTTGACATACCATATCACTGTGGTGTTGTCTGTTTTGATCAGTAGAGGTCCCGGGGAGAGTAGGGGTCTGAAAGCTGTCAGGGGGTGTTGAACAGCTAGCATCTCTCTTTGGTTGCAGTGCAGATGTATTTGATTTGGGCTCCAATGGCCCTGAATGCACCTGCCGTACAGGTGTGCACACCAGGCATAGTCTGATGTGTTTGTGGTGAGGTTCTGGGCGGCGTGGGGTTGTGAGAAGGGAAGCCCTTTGTTGTGGTTGTATGCTGCTGCCCACCAAACAAAATCTTTCCTTAAACAAGGTATCATTGATATGATAGTCTCCAGGTCTTGAGAGTGTTGACACCAAAGGCTTTTTAGGTACCATTGTAGTTTCCTCATATGAAGTCTGGCATATGGAATGAGTAGAATGCGGGAGGCCATGAACCCTAGAGCTTGCAGGATTTTCCTCATGGTTAACTGGGTTCTGGTGGCTAGTTGAGAGAAGTAGCCTGCCGGGTAGGCTTGTTTTTCTGGAGTAAGGAATGCCATCTGGGATGCTGTGTCCAGGCTTGCTCCCAGGAATACATTTTTTGTGTGGGTACTAGTTTTGATTTCTTTTCATTGATAGTTACCCAGGGAGGTCAGTAGGTCCTTTACAAAGGTCAGGTGCTCTAACAGCTTTTCCTGACTGTCTGCCTGAATCAGGCAATCGTCTAAGCAGGGGTAAATGTGAATATTTCTTTGTCTGCAAAAAAGCAATGGCTGGAGCCAGGCATTTTGTGAAAACTCTGGGAGCAGTGGATAAGCCAAAGGGAAGCACAGAAACTGAAAGTGTATAGATCCTGCCCTGAAACGTAGACATTTCCTGCAAGATTCCCTAATTGGGATGTGTGGGTAGGGCTCTTTTAGGTCTAGGGTGGCTAACCAAGCATCCTTGTAAAGCATAGGAAGAAGCTGCGGGAGGGTGAGCATTTTGAATTTTGGTATCACCAGAAAGGTGTTTAGAATGGATAGGATCAAGGATTGGGTGCCAGGTGCCCTCTTTTCTGGATACCAGGAAGAGTCTTTAATAAAAACCTTGGCATATCTTGTCTGCAGCAACATGCTGCATTGTCCTCATGGAAAGGGCTTGCTTTTTGGCCTCTGCCCACTGGTTTGGAGGAAGATCTGAGAAGCCTTTTGGGGTTGGCAGTGTGCGGAAATAAAATTTGCATCCCTGGACACTATGTTGAGGACCCATCGGTCGCTGGTAATAGAGGCCCAGTGATTTGCATGGAAGGAGAGTTTTCCTCCTAGGGGCACAAGCAGGTGGGCAGAGGTAAGGGGTGGACGTGTAAAGTCATTGCGAGTTCTTACCATAAGGGGGTGGCTTAGCACTCCCTATTTTTGAACAGGAGGAACTCCATTACTTAGATCTCTGCATTCCCTGGTGCTGCAGTCTGGGGGTCGGCTTCCCCTGGGTCCGGGCTGAGCTGGCCTGGAGGGGGCCAGAAAGGACCAGTGCTTGGAAGGGCAATGCCTACTGAACCTTGGAGGCTGGACCTGTAAAAAGTCTGTCTGCATACATTTAGCTTTTTCTTCCATCTTTTTTAAGACCTCTTCTGCCTTGGTGCCAAATAAATTATCTTTGTTTAGTGGTGCTTCCAATAATTTTGATTTGACATGGTCTGGCAAGGTCTGTTCCTTAAGCCAAGCATGCCTTCTAAGGACTGAACCAATGACTGCTGCCCTGCAAGATGCGTCTAGGGTGACAAAGCCACATTGCAAAGTGTGCTTAGTAACTTGGCTTGCAGAATGCATAAGCTCTTGTAATTCTTTATTTTCTGCACAAGCAGAAAAGGAGGATTCTTTTTATTTGAGGAGTTCCATGGTATGCTGCTGGTATTTCAGCATGTGGAACTGACAATTTAGTGCTCTAATAGCAAGAGTAGCAGAGGTATATACTTTTTTTTACCCCATCTGTCTAAACCTCGGGAATACCTGTCTGAGGGGGTGGGATTCTTAGCTGTGGTTGCTTTAATTCCTTTAGACCCTTAAGAGATGACCTCTGGGTCAGCAGTACGATTTTTGAAAAGGAATATGTGAGAGAGTCATGGACTCTATAGTACCTGTCAGGTTTCCTGGGAGCAGGAGGAAGGGTGTCAGGAGTCAAACTGGATTCCATAAAAACATCAACAAAATCCAGGACAGGAGGAATGGCCAAAGGTCTGTGCTGGGGTAAATCTAAGAATTCCCTGAGCCTCTTTTTGACTGAGGATAGTCTTGACATTCCCATTGGAAATGCCCCCTAAAAGAATGAAGGGTTTCACCAAATGAAAAATCCTCAGGCAGAAGGAATGGATTCCTCTGCATCAGAATCCTCATAAGCAGAGAGGGGTTGCATGTCTTCATACTCAGAAGCATCAGAGTCATTGAACTCCTGTTCAGATAAAACTAGTGGGGACAAGTCTCTCTTCCTTTTGGAAGGGGTAGCCTGGCTTCCCCTAATAAGCATAATAAGGTCTTCTGCCATTTTAAGCATTTGAGACTGAGGCAAGGAAGCAGGTGCCTGAACTTGGGTTGTCTTTTTTTGGGTGTAGCTCATACCCTGGGCCTTAGTTTTAGAAAGAACTGAAGACGGGAAAGAAGTTGTCAGTTTGTGTCGAGTATCAGTAGTGCAAAGTACTTCCTCGGAAGCCGGTGACTGCTCAGCGGCTCCGGATCCATCCAAAGTAGAGACATCCGCAGGATCCTTAGTCAAAGAGTCTCGCATACCAGACTCTGAAAGGGTCTCGGTAGCGGCCTGCAAATCCACAGAAGCGGGCATCTAGGGTAGTGAAAGTACCTGACTGAGGACAGAAGAACTAAAGACTAGCTTAACAGAAGCATCGTCGGCAGTTTTGGACCTGTGCAGTCTGTCTCTGTCTTTATCCTGATGTTTTTTCGGAAGATCAGTAGTCAGATGGCTTACCAAAGCCATATCGGAAATAGAGGACTGAGAGCAAAAATATCTAGCTACAATAAGGGCCCAACGATGTATAGTCCTGGCGTTGAACAAAGCACAAAACCGACAGCGAGGGACGTTGTGGTCTGGGACCTAAACAGGTGAAGCAGTAAGAATGAAGTCTCTGGGTGGTAACTGCGTTCCACCAACGAGACAACTGTTAACTTTTGCTAACATCAGTTAGTGCAAGAAAAAAGGATCCCCAATGGGGTACTTCGCTTTAGAAGACTTCAACTTCAATTCGGAAACGAAAACTCAGGTAGCGGCTGACCGGCACTCATGCGAACTGCTTCTGCTTCGGGCTCCTCGGCAATAAAGACTGATGTAATGGCATCGGCTGCCTGATTTTATACCACTGACGACCTGACGTCAGTCCTGGAGCGACAGCAACCGACGCAGAAATAATAAGCCTCTAGTATTCGGGCAGACTGAGGGCTACCCCTGGCAGGATAACCCAAATGTGAGGACTGCAACAGTGAAACATGAAGAACATCAAGCTATGGCCACAACAGAGTCACCCACCTGCGACTATGGCAATTTGATAGCTTGCTGTTGTGGCAAAAGCTGTTTAATTTTTTTCTTTTTGTGGCTGGAAGTATTCTAGATGTAGCATCTTGGTCCTCTTTACATATGTTTCCAAGGTGTTAAAAGCTTGATTCCTTCTCTAGGTCTAGATCAGGCTTTGCTAATACCATTCTCCAGGGGAAGGGGTCCTGGACCATTCCACCTCCCAAATGGAGTAAGCTAGTGTGATCTACCTATGTAGCTAAGGCTACTGCAGCAGTAATCATTATTTTTTCTTTTTGCTGCTGGAAGAAGGGCCAACCATGGGACCGGTAGTTTGTTCCATGGTCAAGCAGAAAATGCTGCCTCTTTCCTGTGGAAAACAAGTAGCAAAAGTCAGTACAAATTTTTAAGTCATTAAATGTCACTTTTTTCACATAATACTTAAGCCAGCCCCAAAATAAAATAAACACAATTTCTCCTAGAAAAAAATGTTCTTAATTACTTTAAACATATTTTAAGCTGACAGGAAAAAACAGCACTGCCATTTAAAAAAAGAAGTTATGCCTTACCATAACGTTCCATCTGTGCTGTTGATCTTCACTAATCCTTGACTGTGGCCTTGGTTCCGTGCTTCGGAACAGACTCCGCCATTTATTTCAGCTCGCGCCTTCCAAACTCTCGAGCTGGGCTTTACCCATAATGCTCCTCTCAAAATTTTCAGATCAAGTCTGCCCAAAATAGTGGCAGGCAGACACCACTAAATAATAATAATAATATTAATAAGAGACCAGATATGTCCCTAATAAGAAGCCAATCCTGAAAAAAAAAGTCAATCTACTAAGAGTCTCAAGATGGGGGAAGGAGAGGGGAATGTTAAGGATTAGTGAATATAGACAGAGATGGAACATTATCTGATGTTGTCAATCTTCACATAATCCTCGACTGTGACAGAGTCCCTAGCTACCTGAATCTTGGGAGGTCTCACGGAAGAATATTCCTAAGCACCATCAAACTGAATGATGCTCCTCCCCTAGAGACTTGTTCCAATTTGAAACGAGTGATAAAAGTATGAGGAGACTTAAGTGCCAGCTGCACAAATATAATCTAAAGTAGCTCTGGCATGAAAAACTGCAGAAGTTGCCACTGCTTTAGTTGAGTTGGTTTTTACTGGGCATGAAAGGGAAGCCCTTTTGACCGACAGATAAATGTGATAGTCTTTGAGCCATTTTGCCCAACTAATCTTAATAACTGGGTTTCCTAAAGTAAGCGAGGAAAAGGCAACAAACAGTTGAGTCAGATTTTCTGAAATCCTTCATCTTGTGGAGAGAGAAACGTAGCTGTATGTGGACGTCTAATAAATGAAGGGTGTGCTCCCCTTTATTAGAAAAATTAGGCAAAAAGACTGGTAGTTGAAGTGTCTGACATATCAAATTCTGAGACTACTTTCCGTAAAAAGGATGGGCTAGTCCTAAGGGAGACTCTCTTTGTGAAATACAATGCAAGGTGGTTTTGCAGGACAAGGCCTGAAGTTCCGATACTCTTCTAGCAGATGGAAAACTATTTTTGGTGGCTATTACAAGTCAGAAACTTAAAGTAACAAGTAGATGATGGTTCAAAAGAAGACAAAGTAAGGGACTGAAGAACTAGTGTTAGATCCCACAGAGGAATGAGTTCTTTAAATGATGGTTTTAACATTAGGGCTCCCTTTAAAAAGGCTTTACAAAGTTTATGCGACATAAGGGATGACCCATCAAATCCCATATGGAAATTCAAGATTGCTGCTAGATGGACTTTTAATTGTAAAAATAGAGGAATCAGACTGACAAAGTTAGCCAAAAAATCCAAAACCTTATGAACAGGTGTCGTATAAGGATCAAGTTCATTTAGGGGCCCAACTTACAAATTTTTCCCATTTACTTTGACAAAGTTTCATAGTTGAAGGTTTGTGATGGGCCATAATGATTTGGAAAACAGTTGAGGAAAAGGAAGCGTGCCTGGCAATCATGGGAACTGGAGAAGCCACGCCATGAGCTTGAGATGATGCAGGTTCAGATGACCCATGTCCTCTGGATGAGGGAGCAGATCTGGAGCTGGGTCCAGAATCCATGGTTTCCTAAGATGATGAGGTCAAAGGAAGGGAAACCAAACTTGTCAAGGCCAAAAGGGGGCAATGAGGATTACTGAATTTTCCAACCTCTTGGCTTTCTTTAGAAATTGAGAAATCAAAGGAGTTGGGAGAAAGGCATAGAGAAGACCAGGAGGGGGGAATAGTGGAGAAGAGCATCTTTGGATGACTACCCTGGGGGGGGTGTTAGGGCAAAGTAACTGCTGCACTTATTGTTTAGAGGGGACGCAAAAAGATCATAGCAAGGTTGGCCCCAGTGACAAAAAATCTCTTTCACCACTAGAGGACTGAGAGACAACTCATGAAGCATTAGAATGGTTCTGCTCAGTTTGTCCGCTATCACACTGGAGCTCACTGGAATTTGCATTGCTGTGAGTTTTGGACTTACAAAAAGTGGAAACTTGCAACCTCTGGATATTATTCCCTGCACCCATTTGTCCGAAGTTATCAGTTGCCAGTTGGGATGGTGCAGGGATGACTGGCCCTGACTGCCTCCAGAAGGCGGCAACTGGGCCTCCCTTCAGAGGTGTTGGTAGGAAGTACCAGAGAAAATCTCTGCACCCCTGGTTCTGTGGGTCACTTCTGCCTCTAGGGTGGCATCTTCCATTACTTCCCCCTCTGCCCAGAGGGAAATCTTTGCCACATGAATCCTGGAAAGGCCCTTGGGATTTTTTAAACCATAGTCTCCCACTTCTCTGGTCCATAGAGTAAGGCCGTTGAGGAGTGGAGAAATGTACACCTATGGCAGAAAGAGTCTTCCCATCTTTCTCGCATCTGGCCAGAGTGTCTTTTTACCTTGGGACCAAAAAGGGATGATACGTCAAATAGGGCACTGATGAATGATGCCTTAAATGGCTCTGCAAAGTCACACAAGAGCATCCAGGAGTGCCTTCTAATGGCTATGCCTGAACCCACTGCTTTTGTCATCCCCTCAGCTGCATGGGCAATTAGCCCCATGGATGAATTAGAAATTGCTTCAAGGGTGGCAAGCTGAGAAGTAACTGTTTTGCACCCCTTCAGCTGCTACTCCTGAGAGAGTATCCAAGAAGCTCTTTGATCAGATCCCTCTGTAGCCTTGTAAAGTGCGCCATGTAATTCAAGGACCTGAGAGCAAAGGTCGATGAAGCATAAATGCTCTTCCCAAATCTATCCATAGTCCTAGACTCCTTGTTAGGAGGATGGATAGTTGGACTTTCTTCAGCAAGTTCCTTTTTAGTGGCTGCCACTATCACCAAGGCATCCACAGGTATGTTGTTCTTCTTGGGCGGTAGAAAGGATTCGGTCAGGTCTCTTGGAGATTAGTTTGATGGAGTCTGCCAATCAGTTTAATAAGCTCATCAGTGGGCAGAGATCCAAGAGGTAGAAAGTTGGGCATGAAAAGCCTCCAGGTATACAGCCTCCTCCAAAGAAGGCTGGAGGGAAGACCAGACACCTGTCTGTTTCAGGATCCCAAGAAGTCCCCAAAGGAGTCATCACCGGGTGACCTGGGGGAACCTTCCCCTTCATCAAAGTCACTATCTTCGGTGAATGACTCCTCCGAGGAGTCAGAGTGCTTCCTCTTGCACATTTTCTTTACAGGTACTTCCTCAAGGGGATGTTCCAGGGAGGCACCCGAAGGGGAAATCACTGAAGAGGGTCTTTCCTTGGGCTTTTGTGCACTCTGTCCCGGGGAAGAGACTGACGGAAGCTCAGCTTGAGATGATGTAGATGTTTGGCCTGACAGGAATGGCAGAGACTGAGTCCTTAATGGGCAAGGCCTTCGCTGTGATTTGGAAGGCCAGCCTCACCATAGAGGGTTGGGAGCCCGGAACTGAAATAGACTCCTTCGGAACGGAGGTCCCACCACGCACCGAGGAGCCAACCCCCAAAACCAAAGCCTGAGTTGATCCTATGAAAGCCAAAGCACCAAGGGTCATGGACGGCTCGAAATTAAAGAAGTTGATCCATGCACCTTGGAACCAGCCAGGGAGTCTCTACTTCTGGAGGCCTATGGTGCCGAAAACCTGCAGGAGCTCAAGGCAACTCTGGATTCCGGACAAGCAGTTTTAATCAGAACCAAAACAGTGGACGCCAGGAATGTCGGAATTGAGGGGTCCAATGACTCAATAGGAGTTGGAGGAAGAAGAATGGATGATGTCGTAGTAGGGCCTGTTCCGGTGCCAGCTTGGCTAGGAACCAAAGACAATCCCCTTGCCATCAGGAGTTGAACCACCAGTCTCAATGTCAGCTTCAGAGAGACTCTTAAGGATCTAACTGAAGCAGTCGAAGGAGACCCAAGGAGTCTTGGATTGACAAAGGGGCTCAGTGGTCTATTCTTGAAAGGGTTGCTAGGACAAAACAAAAATAAGCTCTGAGTCTCTTGGTGCCAAGGCAGCCGAAGTCGACTCCAAAGTCTTGGTAGGTGCAATTCTTTTTTTACCATCCGGTGCCGTGGAACTCTTCGACACCGAAGGCTATTTAGAAACTTTTTTAGGTGGTTGCGAAGTGCTAGGAACTGAGGAAGGTAGTTTCTTAGAAAAGGAGGAGGAGGAGGATGAATTGGCTTCTGTTTTAGATCCAGAAAAGGCCTCTTCAAAATCACTTTTCAGCAGTCCTTTAAGAATAAGTTTGTTTTTCTGTTTGGTTAGTGTCCTAGCGGAAAAAACATGCCTGTCCAAGTTGGGCATTTTTCTCTCACATTTCTGGCACCTTTTAAACCCTGAGGTGCCCTTAGATGACTTGGCTGGAGATTCAGATGTGTCAGCCATAATGAAAGATAAACATACACACACTCCAGAAAGCAAGAGAGAAAGATTTTTTTTAAACAAGGGAAAAGAAAGGAAATACCAATGATGGCATGAGAAAAAAATACCTTAATAGGCAAAAAGAAGTACCAGCAATGGCACTGAGAAGGAACTACCACCGGTAGTACAGTAGAGTGAGAGACACACACACACTTTTGGAGATAACGAGAGGAGCAATAGAGAAAATAGACACGAAGTAAAAGGGAGACTGGTAAAGGAGAAAAAAAAAGGATACTTTTAAAGAAAAAAGTAACTATAAGACAAAGCTCGAGAGTAGCCGTACACATCTGCACGAAGTGGCACACAATATCGGAGGTAATTTTGAGAGGAGCATTATGGGCAAAGTCTAGCTCAAGAGTTTGTAAGGCGCAAGCTGAAATAAATGGCCAAGTCGGTTCCAGGTCTCGGAACAGAGCCCATAGTCAAGGATTATGTAAAGACTGACACCACCAGTTTTACAGTTAATTCTCATGAATGCCCATTACAACACAAACTCTTTCCTTCACGAACAAATATATATTTTTAATATGGAAGTTTTTTCCCCATAGGGAACTTATGTGCCAAGCAAAGGAGCAGCATTAGTCGACTGACAATCCTCAAAAACCCACAGAGAGCACTTTTTTCAAAAGCAGGAAAGCTCTGAAAGGCTTGGCGCCCAAACCTGTCTTTAGTCAGCTCAACTCAAACTGACTGACTGGGTGCATGGAAGGTGCCCTGAAACACTGGAAGCTGGCCGCTGTTATATCCTTGTGAGGATATAAACCATATAGTTAAAGCTACTGCAGCAGTGATCAATGTGATGAACATGTAAATGGTCCCAATAAGCACACATTTTATAACTCTTAAAAGTAAAAGAGGAACTTTTACTAAAAAAACACTGTCCTGAAAACCTACATTTGTTTCTACTGTGTTCTTTCAAAATGGCATTTCCTGCATTCCACAGTTAAAGGACCACAGCAAGCTCAAAAGGGAACCACATGTAAGCAAGTGTAAACTGTTCATCCTGAAGAACAAAGCACATTCTCAGCAAGGCCTGCCTGGTGGATTCTTCTTCCCAAACAATTTTTACTTGAAAGAACTGTATCACAAAAGGTAAACGACAATTAACTTGACTTGTGCTAGAACATAGTTTGGCTTTCATGACAGTACTTAAACACGTCGTAAACAGCACCTTATTAAAAAAATACTATCAACAGAGCCACAAAAAAAGTTCTTATAAAAATGTAATGCAAAATTATCACAAAATACAAACTTGTGTGGTAATGAGTTAACTAGTTCATGTTCAAAAGTTTCTGAAAAGCTTCTACACAAGAAAATCCTATACAGAACATGCTATAAATATATAAAGATCTGGTAGATGTTCTTTTCCACATCTATTGATAGAAAATTAATCTGTACAGACCCCACAAAAAAATCGCAGAATAAGGCATGTGGAAATAGTTAAGACAGCATCACAGCCTTCCAAATCATACTGACTTTAATGACTCTTAATCATGTGCGCTACAGTGGAAGTTTAGCCCTAAATTAATTATTCTCAGAATTATCTGCTCTTTTCAGAGCAAGCATCTAGTTCTTCAGGAGAGATGCAACCTTAAATGCAGCCTGCTTAAACAGTATCATTTTTTTTAATCTGTAGTCTAAAGTGTTTCGGTAAATGTGCATTTCTTTGACCACTGTTTGAATTCATTAATCATAGTTCTGAAAAATGTAAGCAATGTGAATCATAACAACCTAATAGAGGAGTCAAGCAATCCCATGGGGTACTATTACTTACCAAAACAGTCTTCAGCTCCAGCATAAAGCTGACCAGGTCAGAGCAGTGCTGCAACCTCTAGTAAAGAGAAAAAAAGGCTGTCAAAATTAGTTTCACAAATGTCTGGCGAATAATTTCAACTAAACAGCCTAACAGTATCTTTAGTGTGCACAACAGATGTGAAAAATTGTATCTATGAGTTCTGGGAGTCCTTGGCAGTTCTTCAATATACATGCTTAAAAGCATACTTTCAAGCGGATTTACCAATACTCAAGCTGAAAAAAGAAAGTGATAGCAGACAAATAAAGGTCACAAATGATGCCTTCGTTCTAAAGCCTTTATTAGTAACCGTTAAAAAATATGGTTACAAAAAACTGGTTTTTATCATCTAACTTATGCTTGTTTAGACAGAAGTTATAATACTGATATTAAAATAGGAGCCCCTGCTGTAAAACAAATGCATAAGCACGGACAATTAATTCTAACTGTTTTTTGACCCAGTCACTTACATACTTGGTAATTTTATGCTTAAAGTTATCAAGGTACAGAAATCTCAGGCACTTTAGTCCTCTGATGTGGTAACCAGACACTGCAACCTCTAACATGGTAAGATCTGGATGAAAAGGAAGAGCTTGATATGGTGGTAAAGTCAGAACAAGATAAGAATGACGCAATATATCAAGTGTGTGACTATGCTATGAAAACAGTAAGACAACCTTGTAATAGTGAGAATCATACATAAAGACCTTGCCGTTAACAAGGGTAAGGACAGTCACGCAAAAACAGTACTGAATAATCAATTGCTCATCAAATAGAGTAAGGTTTCTAATGTGTAATATCCATTCCTGACATACTGACAGATGCACGCATGCACACACCCACCCAAATAAATCAACACTGCATTTGATTCAAGATCACATTTTTAACTATCCAAACTGCAGCACTCCACAGAAGTGGATTACTAAATGTCCCAGTTTTACTCCTAAAAGTAAAAATTGCATGTATTACAGAAGATTATGATCAGGTCTCCAATGAAAAATGCAGGTTATACACCTTTCATAATGACAGATCTGCAAGGAGGCCCCCCTTAATTAATCAGTAGGACTTGACACTGGAGGCATCAGGAAGTCTTGGCATAGGCAACAATTAAGTTCTCAATCATTCCCAGCCTTTTACAGCATGCACTGCAAAGCCCCCTGCTCCAAACACATGCACAAAGTGAAAGTAAATGGTGCCTTTTTCTGACAGCCAGTGACGAAGATAAGGAAAGTCAATAAGAATATGCTGAAGCATCTTAACTTAGATCATTCAAGTCTGCAGCTTTCCTGTCTTGAAAAAAGTTACTTTTGTTTACCTCAGCTAGAGGAATTTCCGAGTTACTGATTATTTCTGTCAGTGCACTTCTGAGTTTCATTAAAGGAACTGTGACACTTGGGAAGAGCCAGCAACTTGGAGAAATTCTTCTAGCTGAAGTAACCAACACCAGAAATAAGGATTTTCAAGAGAGGAAGGCTGCAGGCCTTGAATGTAAGTTAAGCTTCTTCAGCATAAAGAAAATATGCCACTGAGGGACAGCATCAATAAGTCGTCTGAACAGGAAAGCCTTCAGTGCCAATCTGACAGGACGTAGCATTCCAAAATGGAGCAGTTCAAAATGTCACACAGATAATAGTGGCATACCATTTTCATACAGTTCCACTTTAGTGTGAGCCTAATAACCAAATCCTGGATACACGCCCGCGTGTGTGCACATGCGCACTCAGTCACGCACACAAAAAAAATGTTCTTTTAGTTCATAGCTGTGTACCAGGCTAATGAACACTAGGGCCTTTTTAAGCCTAGCCATGCATCCCAAATCTCTGTCGAGTTCTGCTACCTTTGATAAGTGTAAGCAAGTGCTTTGAAAAATGAAACCTTTACAAGCAAGTCCTGGGAAATAAAACTATTTACATGCTGTCTGTGTCCATTAGACACACAGGTGCCAAACCAGGGCTTCAATTTCCTGTTCGGCAATTGCCCAAGTAACACCTGAACTGAACTAGGGAGGAACTCTACTTCACATGGATAGGGGGTCTGTTCGAGAGAAGGGGTAATCTCTGGGATATATAACCATTTCCAGCAGGTCCTATTTATATCCCAGGTAAGGTTTAAGTCTTTGGACGAGGTAATACAAGTGCTGTTTGCTTTGTGAATATACAAGAGATCCATTGGTGGGGAGGGGGTTGACAATGCCTTGTATGCCAGGCACATATCTCCCCTCAACAGCCTGTAGGGGGCAAAATACAGGGATAGGGGTTTGAGGTGATCTGCACAGGAGATTTTACTTACGCCCTGTATTCTTTGTGAGGAGCCTCTGCGAATGTTCCATTTGTTGGATATGCCTGGTTAGGTACATACCAAAGGGGCACTGAACTGGACAGATCTGATGAATGCTGAATATAGTAGAACAATGACCTCACTGGACCTAGAGATACCTTTGTCTATAAAATACACAACTTAGACCAACGTCCTCACCACTGCAGACATGTGATGGTCAAAGGTTAGATTACTGTCTGTGCATGTCCCCAAGTCCTTGACTACTGAGTCGACTCTTACGAGTGTGTTGTCAATGTGATAGTTACCAATGGTGGACGACACTATTGTGCCTTTTTGGCATTTAGTTTAAGTTCATGACTCTGACAAGTTATTTGTATCAGCCCTTTCTGGGGAACATTAGTGTGGGTGGGGCATTCTATGACTGCTCCTAACTTGCAATCATCTGTAAATTTGGTCAGCCAGAGGCTCTTGACACTGGTCTTGACTTAAGGGAAGTAAAGGCCAAAAAGTAGTAGTCCCAGGACTGATCCCTGAGAGACTCTGCTTGTGACTGGCATGTTTGCAAAGGTGGACTCCAATTCTCACGTCTTAAGCCCTGTCTGTGGGCCAAGCTGGCTATCCACCAGACATGAGGGTCTATACCTAACCTCCTGAGTCTGTCATCAACAATGCCCAAGTGGGGTATTGTATCAAATGCCTTGACAAGTGAAAGTAGGCCAAATGCCTTGGGCAACTGAAAGTAAGTTGTGTGAACCATTTTGCCATCATCCATAGCTTTGATGACCTTCAAAGAAGTCCAACAGGTTGAGTAGGCATGACCTGCCCTTGACAAATCCAAACTGGTCCAATGTCTGGAGGTTTTCTATGTCATTATCGATCATTTCCATGATATTTCTTTCCATGGCTTTGCATACAAGACTAGCAAAACTTGTGGGTCTGTATAGGGCTCTCCTTTGTGCACAGAGATAACTGTTGCTGTTCTCCATTCACTAGGTATGAAGCCTGTTTGGAGGCTACTGTTAAATAGATTCCAGAAGGCCTGTTGGGTCATGTTTCCTGCTATTTACAGGCATCCTGGTATATTGGCAGGGACCATGGATGCAGTAATCTCAGCCTTAGAAACAGCACTGAGGACGTTCCCTAGTGATAGCAAGTGAAGTTGTATTTGATGGTATTTCCTGAGGGGAGGTTGAGGGGGAGAGACAGATAAAGCTGGAGCTGAACTTGTCTGCCAGTAAGTTTGCAATATCTCCTAGCATAGTGTTGATGGCTCCATTAACAATGAGCTCTGCACACATTGTGTACTGCCTTTGAGGCTTGTGGATACAGCGAAAGAATGCTTGTGGCTGTTCTTGGACTGGGATGCCAAATTTATCTCAAATTTGGCTTTAGTAGACTTTTTCCTCAGAGTTGTTTGTTTAGATTGATGAGTGTTTCTATCCTGCTGGGTGCTACACCTCTTAATTTTTGCCATGACTTTCATCCTTCTGTTACAGAGCCTAATGATGTTGTGATTCCACCAGGATGGCTTGTTTTTTGAGTTAGGTCTGTATTTATTCCTGGAGGGTACAGCTGCCGCTATGTAACTGTTAACATACTTGTACAGGATTTCTATGAACAGTTCCAAGTAGAAAGCGGTGTTATCAGGGTTTTATTGGGGCTTGAAATTTTGACAGGTTATCATTAATAACAAGAAGTTGCCTTAGAATAGTTCCTGAACATTCCAGGGTTAGCTGGGGTTCCAGGTTTTATTTTTACTTCAAAGGAAACCCTTTTGTGATCTGACCCTACCAGAGAGGACATTGCACTATGGGGTGTGCAGCGCTCTTCCATATTAGTGAGGACCAGCTCCAGTATGTTTGTGCGCTTGGTCAGCATACTGATAACCTGGTCCAGGCAGTTTGTGCTTGCAAAATCCAGGAATCACTGTTCCTGCACACTTGTATACAATTCCCAGTTAACACTGTGGTAATTAATGTTGCCCATGAATATGGTATTGGGTTGGATGGTGAATGTTTACAGTAAGCTTAAATACATGTTATGGGCTTCCTAGGTCATAGAGGGGGATCTATACCTTGCAAGGAAGTGTATGAGATTTTGCCTATGGCGATCTGAATGTGGAGAAGCTCAAGTGCATAACCCTGCTTGATCAGACTTGAGGTATACTTATTTTTTATGTAAATCGACACACCTCCACCTTTAGTTATTGTCTGTATAATAGCCAAGATACATGTGTGGAAGGCATTAAAGCCTTGCACTGCCGGTGTGCTCTCCATAGCTTTAAACCATGTCTTAGTGACTGTGTAGATGTCTGCATTCTCCAAGGTTAGGACAGCTTGTAGGTAGTGGGGGGTTCTCTAGCACTGAGCAGTAACACCTTTAGATTTTCTTTGTTTTGATTTGCTATGTTGGAAGTATTTCAGTTGGGCACTGCCTAAAAAAAGGCACTATGGGGGAGGATAATATTTTAACTAATACTTGAAAGCCTAGAGCGGAAATGTGTAGACCATCCTTGGCAAAGCAACATGAAATGTTGACCATCTTCTTCCATGTTGACAAATATTGCACCACCTTAGAATGACTCCAGAAATTAAGACAATTTTTAAAGTCCGTCATCTTCTGCTCGCATTGTGTCATCATCCTTGCAAAAGGTAAAATGCTGCTCAGTGTTAGGCACGACCAGCCTTGGACACACATTTCAAGAGCTCCATGATGTCTCTCTTCATACAGGTTAGAGAGGTATATGCCTCATGTAATTTACACCCACATGGACTATGATAGAGTCACAGAGGTACTTGTGGACCAGTGACTTGCATGCCTTCGTAATAAGGCAGATTCTGGTCCCTGATAAGCAAGTAACCATAGCTTTCTCTTTAATCAACCTGACAACAGAGTCATCAATATGTCTCGCAATGGCATCTCCAATGACCAGAATGTTGGATGTTGTGGTAGCTTGTTTTATTACCTTTAAAGTAGAGGTTCCATGAGATGTGGCTGCATTTGTTGATGTCAGTGCTGTTTTGAAAGAGTGCATTCAGGGCTGCAGAGGATATTTGTTATGTGTACTGAATCTAGGAGGTCTTTGGGTTTTATTAAGGTTACATTTAAGTGCCTCAGCATATGTGGGTCTGCTTTGTACTCTGTGATGGTTGCAGCGTGTGTACTACTGACAACCTAACATTGGAAATGCTTTTGTTTTAGAGCTTTGGCTCCAATGACATATCTCACATACCATAGGTTTTTTGAGAATTAGCTGGTTGACAGTAAACATGAGGTAATTTCTACATTGCCTCAGGATGCCCATATTCACCAAGCTGGTAATGGATATATTGAGAAAGTTCATATCCATGGCAACAGGCCCTATTTTCTTGATTAGGCAATTACGGTGAGAATATAATGTAATGTCAGGAGTTTCTGGTTTGCAGCTCTGGGGGCAGTGCTTGTCACTTCCAACTACTAGCTCTGTGTGACCGTACTGAGAAACTAACACAATTGAGCTCACATGAAAATAGCAACAATTAAGCTGGGGCTTGGTGAGTCAAATGTCTTCCCCTGGGCTACATCTTTAACTCGCTTCTGAACTGTGGCAATCCAAAGTCTACTCCACTTTATTCCTCTGCCAGGATTGCTTGCCCATCCTCCCCAAACCAGCTCCAACAGATACCAAAGTTGCCAGCTGAATGCAGGATACCAGGCCATAGTCAAAACGTTATCCATCTATGTCTCTGGAGCTTGGTAAACAAACACCTAACCATGACAATGAAGGAACTTCTTGCACAATTGGCTCCCCATTTTTATTCTGCTTCAAAAACATGCCATGCATTCCACATCATGAATTGTTTGCTTAATCTGTATATACATATTCAGCCAAGACATATCACATGCTCTTTCTTTGCAGATTGTCATTTTAAGCTGCAACTCATGCAGAACAATCAACATCTGACTACATGGAGGAGTAGGTATAACAACATCACTGCCCTTGAATATCACTCCTTTTACACACAACAGTTCTTCTACAAAAGAAAAAGCAGGAGAGATAAATGAACCTGCTGAACTATCTGGCCATCTTGTTACAATGACATCTTGTAGTACCTGCACTCCAAAATTCTTTCAAAGAAACGTTCAGCTCTTGTAACCTCTCGCTTATCAAAGCAGTGTCAGTGGCAAAACAGGTAGCACACTCTCCTTTGGTATAAAAAGCTTTGAGTTCTATTCCCCCACCAGGCAGATAAATTTCTGACAATTCAGTGCAGCAAAAGGGAGTGCTGCACTCCTGAGTATGCCATCTCTCAAATAAGACATTAACCCAAGATCCCATCTGCTTGAGTTGGTGGTAGCTCAGGTGGATGTACAAGATCTCATGGCATCTATTGAAAAAAGTAGGGGAAATTCCCCAATGCCCTGGCCAAATTCCCCCTGAAAAGATGCTACTAGCTTAGGGGACTAACCTGGTCAAATATAAATAAATAAAAATAATTGTGACACAATCAGTAAGATCTATAAACGCTTCTCCAGTAAACATTTTTGCATTCCCTTAAAAAGGCTCTACTGGCGACATACGCAATTTAAAAAAAAATTGTGGTTTGTACTGTACTCTCCTCCCAAGGACATCTTTGCCTTGCAGTACTTATACCACATGTACTTATACCACATAAACAGAAGACCCAGCCCTCTCCCCTTCTTTGTTATAAATTATTTTCCAACTTCTCAATGGCCTTATCCATCACTTTCTGGAATTCTCTACACTCAACACATACAAACAGATCCTACCTACCTTTACCTATACCTCTAGCAACTGTTATCAGGTTACCATCATTCTCACACTGGGGTTCTGTGCCACTAATGCAAAAAAAAAAAAAAAACTCCAATACACAATAGATGCTGGACTACAGAAAGTGCCTGTTCTAGGTCATTCCCAATCCTCTTCACAAAAATCATTCTCTCCTTACCTTCTTTAATCCATTGCTTTTGTAATTTTTTCCATTGTTACTTCTGCTTCTGGTCTCTCGAAAGCCTTAAAAATTCTTCCTATGCTACCTTTCCTTCCCAAATCTTGGTCGCATTACCCCCCCCCCCGCCCACCTACTCGGATATCCTTTACTGTAACTTTCTTCTGCTGTTAAGGCCAGTTTTGTTCATTAAGTGCTGAAAGAAAAGTCAGTGACCCCTTCCTTCCAACTAATCTACCTCTTCTTCAAATGCTTTAAATTTCAGACTCTGTTAGGTCTCCATTTCTTATATCACCAATCACTTTCACCACTCCAAGCTGATTCCTGCTTTAAAGTTTTCTCCTCCAAATGACATTTCTTCCCTCTAGTCCTTTAAGTTGTAGTTCACACATTTATACCCTCCAACTTTTTCCCAAACATTTGACACTACCTCCTCAGTATCTTTTCCATTTTGTTAAAACCACCCCCCCCCACTCCCCTTTCTCTTGCTTTCCACCTAATCCATCTAAGTCCTTTATTTTCATATCCCATGACTCATTGTGGTACACTGTTGGCTGCAGTTTATCTTTTAAAGTCTGGTAGCCTCTTCCTTTCCTAGCTACCTGCATAGAGTCTTTAGAATGTATTTCCCCCTCTCTCTCTCTCTCCTTTATACCAAAATGTGTCACTTTTTTGGATCTCCTGCAATATCTTATTTTAAGGATTTACCCCACATGCTTTCCCATGTAAATCATGTGAATCAATAAAGTTCTACATATACCTACTTAACTTTCCCTGACCATCTAACAACTTAACTACCTTATCTTTCACTTCTTCCCAGATTTCTTCTGCTTTCTGCTTATACCATAACATATACGTGTACTCCTAAATATTTAAGCATTAAAATATTAAATATTTAATTTTTTCCTTCTAAACAATAATCTCCTCTCATCATCACAGCACAGATTCAGACCATATCACAGTAATACTACAGCTCTTCCAAGGTTCACTAATACTTTAAATAAATTCAGAGACGATGTAGTGTCTTCAGTCTTTTTGGACATGTCTAAAGCATCCGATACAGGTTCCCATCCTAAGTTACTTTCCACTCTAAATAATCTTAATATCAACCCTGATGCTGTTAACTGGTTTCAAAGTTATCTATCTAGCCGCCACCAAGATGTGAAATGGAAGCAAGATCTATCCCCACTCCTTCCTGTTACACTTGGAGTCCATAAGGGTTCAATCCTAGCACCTCTCCTCTTCAGCATATTTATAAATGATCTTAATACTGCCTCCTGTCAAGAATCTATCATACAATATGCAGATGATTCAACCCTCATATTGCAGCATCCACAATAACTCAACTTCTTAGTCACATAAAAAGCCTTCACTGATATTGAAACGTGGCTAGCAAACTCACAACTCACTCTCAACCCTAATAAAACTAAACGTATGATCTTTCATCCATCTAAACCTACTAACCTCCCAGCTAACTTTTATATCACTGCCAGTAATACCAGGATTTTCCCAGACTCCAAAACAAAACTATTAGGGGTCATAATTGACAGACTAAAATTTGACATACACATTTATAACGCAAGCAAAAAGGTTCACAAGAAAATGGGAACAATGTATAGAAACAAAAACATTCTTAACAGACACTGCAAGAATAGTCATAGCTAGAATCCACCTTCTCTCCTGACTCTTATATGCAGCGCCCCATACTTACCAACCTCAAAAAGTCAGACGTAAATTAGAATCATGCTACAATAAGATTGCCAAATTTGCAACAGATTCCACACATTCAGTCCATCACTGTCAATGCCTAAAAAATCTTTCTTAGTTGGAACTATCTCATGTTATGAACTACAACAAAATAATAATGGCTTACAAAATAATGCACAATGACTATGTACCCTCCCTAAAAATTCTGATACAACCCTACTCTAACAATCGTACTCTTCAATCATCTAGCAAACACCTGATCCAAGGAACAAAAGTATCCAATGCAGCAGGTAACTCTCTTTACTCTAACTTTGTTGCTAAAATTGGAATACCCTTCCACATAGTATTAGATCCATAAGCAATCAATCATTTCAAAATATCTATCAAAAGACACTTATTTGAATCCTGGCTTTACATATGCAACACTCCAGGTTAATTATTAACTTAGCATTACTTATACAATTTGGCTGTATGCACAAACTCTTAACATATCCCTTCTAACAACACTACTTCTCTATGAGTAGTTACATTCCTAGCTGCAACTCTAACCACGGAAGTATTACTAACTATGCACTACTTTGCCTAAATGATTCTCCCTACTTAGTTTCCTAACTAATGCTATGTTCCTTCACATATACAAGTTCAACCATATAGGTCTATATTCAAGTGTTTAAAGTCTTGTTCTATTTGATACTTTGTACACATTTTTGTTTTTGCATTTTTATCCTGTAAATGTATTCACCCTAATTTTTTGTCAGTTTTGTCTATAATTTCTATTACTTGATGAGATAATGTATGTAAGCTTAGGCTGGAGCTTTTCTCCCTGGGCCTCCGCTGAAAATGGGCACCGTCTCAGTCGGAACATCCCGGTAAACAAATGTAAAATAAATAATTTAACTTCCCCATGTGATCACTGTAGATTTACTCTTTCATAAATTCCTCCATCCACTTTAGCCACCAACTTATTTGGGTGAAATTGTAACCCCTAGTTCATATCAAAATTTTCTGAAGAGAAATGTTAGAAGTTTTCCATTATTAATGGTAGCTGCTTGTTCACTTTCCATAACAGTACAAACTGAAAGAAAAACCCAGCCAAGCTAGATTTTCCACTGTGTGATTCCTTAATCACACAGTGGATTTTTAAATGTTTGGAGCTTTTCTCCCTGGGCCTCTACTGAAAAAGAATATGTATCCAGTTAGACTAGCCCAGTCAACAAATGTAAAATAAAAATAAAATAAATTAAAACCTCTTGTATTAGAGGTAACGTGGGATATATGCAAATGACCCCTTCCATAACAGTATCATGCAGTCGTCTGCAAAGCAATGAATATTCCACCCAGTTCCAAAAATGGTTCCAGCTTTTAAAACTATCCACATCTTTTGTGCAAGACATACCCTAACCATGAGAAATAAACTTGGGTAAAACAGACACCCTCTTCTACAGTTTCTCCCAGCACTCCCTTGTCCAACTTTCCCTCAAACTAAAATCCAAACCAACACCTTTTTGTAAAGTGATTCTACCCTTAGTAGTCATTTTGCACCCCCTATGACTCATCTTAAGACTTCAAATAAATGCTTCCAATTTATAATGTCAAAAGTTTTTTTATGTAGCCATTAATCCTGTTCCACCATCTTACTGCAGTTCTGATCATTTAAATTAATCATTATCTTCCAATAATCATCGGTTGTCCCAGGTTTCAAAACATCTACTTGTTCCTGTCCGGGTATATCTGGGTAAAAACTTTTTCAAGAGATTCACCACGCTCCTAGCATCTGCCTCCACCAATGTAGTTCTTGAAGCCCAAAACTGAAATCTGAAAATCCCATAGGATGAGAATATTGGGTCCACATTAACAAAAAATGACCTTTTCTCATGTATAACCTAGTAAGCGGAATGAGAAGCCATGAACCCTAGAATCCTAAGCTCTGATTGAACTCTCAAACTGATAGGAGAAAGTACTTTCACGTGTTGGGAAAGCCTTTAAACAGACATATCTAAAAGGCAATCTGAAAGCATAGTCCTGTGTGATGAAGTCAAGAAGGATTTTTGAACATTTATTTGATAATCCGGATTGATAAAGAGTGAAGAAACCCAAGTTAAAGACTCTTAATATCTGGCAAGAGATTCTGTAAAGATTAGCAAGTCTTCTAGATATGGAAAATGTGAATGCCTTGCAGAGCTAGATATTTTGTTAACACCCTGGTAGCTACAGCTAACTCAAAAGGTAATGAAGAGTGTACATATAATGTAACCCACGTACAGAATCATAGAAAGTTTCTGAATACCGTGTGGGAATGTGATGTGTGTTTCATGTCAAATGTTACCATAAAACGCAGAAGAGAAATGACTGTAATGACTCCAAGGTTAAACATTTTGAAATCTGGCACTTTCGCAAACCTGTGGAGGAAAGAAAGATCTAGAACTGGTCTCCAGGAAAGCTCTTTGAAACCAGAAACATTCTGGAGTAGAAGCATTTCTTCCTTTGATCTAAAGGCACTGATAGGACTTCTATAGTAAGAATGTGTTGAACATGAGGAAAAAACTCTGTTTAGTTTGGAGGTTATGGAGGAATTCCCCTGAAAAGAGGTGTGTGCATTCAGTGCAACTCTTCTGAAACAGTATAAGTACCCAAGAGTCAAACAAATTTGTTGCCAAAGGGAAAGGTTGACAGACAGTCTATGGGTGGGGATGCTGGCACAGTTTTGACAACAGTCCGTCACTTTTTCTGAAAGGATCCCTTTTTTTTCTCCTGCTATCTCGTTTCCTTTTTGAAAAAATATGGCAGGGACTGATTTTTTTTTAAGGAAAAATAGAGGGTTTTATAAGATTTATGAGGGTTTTAAAAAATCTTAACTCGCCAAATTAAATTTCTTTCTATCAAACTGTTTAAGAACCTGAGTAGCAGAAAGGCCAAACAAAATTTCCTTGTCTAAAGTATACTTCAGACTTTACCTACTCAGAAAACTATGACATTTTAGAGTATGTACCTAGGCATATTAACTCAAAACAGCAGGGATCCAAGACCCAGTTCTCTTCACTGCATGTTTATATACCCAAGACAAGTTTTAAATTTTAGGATTATGAAAAGGAGCTACCTTCTACAGTAAAGCAGAACAATCCCTCAAGCAGTCAACATCTGAAAGAATAAACTGGAAAAAGGAAATTATCTTATGAAATCTAATGCCTTACCTTGTTCACAGGCGAAGGGTTGGTAGTAAGTTGCTCTGCCTTTTTTGGGAACTGCACGCTAAGTGTCACAGTTACTGCATGCAGCATTTACCAGATCCTTCAATGCTAGTATTCAGCTCTACTGAATTCTCCAATTACAGGCCAATAGCTATACTCTCTCCACTTGCAAAGATTATGGAAAAATGTATTCGTAGACAACTCATGCACCACCTAATTCAAAATCGCCTTATGGCAGACACTCAGCATGGCTTCCATCCTCATCACAGCACTACTTCAGCCCTCCTAGCATTTACTAACACCATAAACCATAATCGCAACAATAATTATATATCCTCAGCCCTCTTTTTGGATCTTTCCAAGGCATTCGGATATGGTTGATCACCAACTTTTAATCCACACCCTGCAAACATTCTGTCTAGATACTGGAGCCCTCCAATGGTTTCAATCCTACCTGAATGGTCGACAGCAGGCTGTCCTCTGGCAGAACAAACTATCTAACCTTCTACCTAACACCCTTGGAGTACCACAAGGCTCTATACTAGGGCCCTTGCTGTTCTCCATCTTCATTAATGACCTTTATACTGTCATCCCAAAAGTCAGCTGTATCCAATATGCTGATGACTCTACTCTGATTTGCTCAGCCACATCTCCAGTAGAGTTATGGTCAGCTACCCAGACCACCTTTAATACAATAGAAAACTGGCTTTCTGAACATCGTCTGATCCTAAATCCCAAAAAAACTAAAATGCTGTTATTTTCACCAACACGTAGGTCTACCGCTTTCACCTTTACCATAAAATCAAATGATGGCACAATAATCTCCCCTGACCCATCTACAAAACTATTAGGTGTCATCACAGACAATAATCTAAAATTTGACCTACATGTTAACCAAACTATCAAAACCATCAATAAAAAAACTAGGGTCACTTTACAGAATAAAAGCCTTCCTAACCCCTCCAGCTAAAATTGCCATAGCTCGCTCTCACCTTCTTTCAACCCTTCTGTATGCATCCCCTCTACTCTCGAATTTAAACAAGACTGTCCTTAAACTCTCAATTTGCTACAACCACATTGCCAGGTTTGCCACTGGGCTGCCTTTTAGGACACATCATTGCATCAATCTAAATCAGCTTGGGTGGCTTGAACTACCCAGCCTAATCCAGTATAACCAACTGATTATGGCCTACAAAATCCTCTATAATCCAGATAATACTCCTGCACTTAAAAATATTATCACCCCCTATAACAATCCTAGACCGCTTCGATCCTCTAACAAACTACTAATTCAGACTAGCAAAATTAATAACACAGCCAGTGATTCTCTTTGCAAACTCTGTAAGTAGATCCTGGAACTCTCTTCCAGCTGATATTACCTTACTTTCCACCTTAGGTCAATTTAAAACTAGACTCAAACAACATTTGTCACTTAACTGGCTATGTCAATGTATCAAGCCTGGCTAACTCTCTCAAGAATGTGTGAAAATCTGTTAACCAGTTTACTGTGTAATTTAATTTAATCCTGACTTGTGCTCAGGATTAACTGTAACCTGTGGAACTTGTTTAACTTGCTTACTTATGTAATTTCTGTAAATAGTCTGTTTGTAATATGTAATGCTGGTATTATGTAATGTATCTGCTTACCCTTGGAGCTTTTCTCCCCGGGCCTCCACTGAAAATGGACATGCATCCAGTCGGACTATCCTGGTAAACAAATGTAAAATAAATAAATAAAATAAAAATAGAATAACTGCTGGAATGGGTTTGGCATGAGGTAAATCCATTTGCAGCATATATCATCTCCTCAGTTTAGGAAGAACATCTACTCGTTCCTGCAAAAGTACATCATTCCCTTGGAACAAGGCTTAGAAAAGAAAAACTTCTCTAAAGGAGTTGGGGGATGAACTTTTCTCTGAATCAGAGTCTTGGGACTCAGAATCAAACTAACAAGTCCTGTTTTTATGTCAGACTTCGACATATTTTCCTCAGGAATATAATGACCTGGTTAGTCTTCTGGAATGGATTTCTGCTCTCCAGGACAGAAAGCTTTCAATAAAACCCTGAATAGTGTAAGAAAAATCATTCTTTTGAAAAGACAAAATGCCTTTAGATAAGCAATGGCTAACCTTTTGTTTCTTTTTTTTCCCCCTAGGGACATTGTTGGAAGAAGACAGACTGAACGATGGCACGTCAACCCAGGCAAGAGGTCTCTTTCTCAGGTCTCTCCAAGAACTCCCCCAAAAAAACTCCCAGACCCAAAGATGGTTCTCTCTTGCTCATACTGGACAGTGGAACACCTTCAGAGGAAGTACCGAACACTGAGTCCATGGACACTGGAGGAACCCAGAGAAACCAGACTGGCCTGATGAACTGATAACCACTGCAGGATGACCCACCAGCTGGTGAGATGCTGTCTGATCCCGTGGTGTAGGTATGGGCTGAAATTCTGTTTTTTCTTTCTAGCTACAAGAGGACTGGTCTAATAATCCATGCTATAACCAAGGAAGAAGCTTGATTGCTAAAGATGGTAAAGACCCATCAGACCCACTGTCATATAGACCGGTTTCAATTTTAAATCATCACTATTGAGTGTGTATGTCTATACTAGCTTAAAGGACGGCATAGGTGTTGCCAAAAGTGATAGATACATTTCAGTGTGTTTTCATGGAGGGGAGACAAACATTTGACATTAAAAGAACAATGGAGGATTCAGAAGGTAGCACAATGTCAGAAAATATTGTTGTTGGTTGCGGGTCTTGATACAGAGTAAGCATTTTTTCATAGTAAGCTGGGATTTTTTTATGGGAGAGGCAATGGAATCATATGCATTCCTCAATACAGGGAGGATATGTGAAGGATCAGAGGCAAGAATTATAGAGGGACGGTTCCTCCCTGATACGTTTTGTCTGAACAGAATAACCAGACAGGGGTGTACTTTTCCCCTTTGTCACTTGCTTTATATTCAAGAGTCATTAGCAATGAAAATAAGGAACTCGAAAATTCAAGGTTAAAATTGGCATGGCAATCAACAGTTTGCTTTATTTGCAGAGGATATTATTTTGTACTTCATAAATCCAGAAAAGGACACCTTGGTGTAACAGAACGTTTTGAGGCAGTTTCAAAACTTTTTTGGAATATAACATTAATGAAGATCAAACAAAGGCTATTGTAGTAACTCTGTACCCACGCACGATTTGGTTCAGCAATATCCATATTTATGGATTAAAAAAAGCTTCTGTTTTGGCAGCTAAAATATAGATGAACAGACTAAACAAAAGATAATACAAAAACTGAGAAACCGGAAGCTCTTGTTTATGGATATGGATAAGATACAAGCAGTGAAAATATTTTTTATCCCATTAGTTTTATATACATGTCAGGCATATTTTTATTAACCAGAGGAGAAGTTGTGGGCAATAGTTGAGAGAGTTGAAAAAATTTACCAGGAAGGTTTAGTAAGGGTTAAGTGGAATAAGTTGATCCTTCCAAAAGAAGGTGGTTTAGGATTACCTGATTTGAAGGGATATTCTAGTGTTACAGAAGCAGAAATTTATACTTCAAAGTGAAAAGGGATGATGATGATAAAGCGGGGAGTGGGGGATTCAAGAAATAAAGGAGATTGGGATTTTGGATGCATATCCTTAAGTAGAAATAACCACAGCCATACAGATTATTATATTCATAAAGTAGCAGAAAGTACTCTAAGAACTAAGCCAGAGAATGAAGAGAGGAGATTTTGCCAATATGGATGTCTACAAGTAGCAAGTAGGGGTACAGAGAATAGTCAAGAGAAGGCTGGAATTTACTGGAGAAAACTGGCAAAGGAACCAAGGTATTGGCAGCAAATAACTAGAGGGAAAGGTAACAGAATAAGATGAGGCCCTGAAGACATTTGGACTGCAGGCTAGAAACGTCTTACCAGGAATTGATATGAGTACAGGAAAAGAGAAAGGGATAGGGGAATCCTAGGAGAAAGACCTGCTCTGGTATGGTTTGCTATTGAATAGAGAACAGAAGCTGCTGTTAAAAAAGGGATAATTACTAAGGCATATAAAATACTGTGTGGTAACTATAACAATCAGAGGAGGTTAGAAATCAATAGGAACAGAGAAACTGGATAAGGAATTTAAAAGGGAACAATGGGAGGACACATGTATGGCTCCCACATATGTAAAGTCTAGAAGGTTTATAATATTTGCTTGGAAGTGTTTGCATAGGTATTTTTGTACTCCAAGTAGAGTCCAAATAAGTTTTCCTCAGGTAGATGTCAAATATTGGAGGCATGTAATGGGGAAGAAAGAGGTAATTGTTTTGGCAGTATAATGAGTTGGCAGATTTTAAAACTTCCCTACAGAGTACTCTGTTAGAAATATAGGTTGAGTAAATGGGTGCAACTAAGAAATTGTTTGAGATGGAACACAGGATCTGAATGGCCTAGCCACAGTAAGGCCTTCTGTTTAATTCTGGTGGCTGCCAAAAAACAGTTACTAGAAAACAGAAATCAAAGTCTAAGCCAACTATATCTGAAGTACTAAATACTGTAACAGAGGTAAAACAGCAAGTGTGTTCTTTAGAAAATGGAAAGGCGAAATTACACAGAAATAAACAAAAACGTGAGAAATCCTCATGCAGAATAATGTTCTGGAGGAGGAGTGAAATCTAAGGGAAGGCAGAATTGAACAATTTATGTAATGGAGGACTGACAGTTATAAAAAAAGAACATGAAATGTATAACGTATGTAGCTGGGAACACATTAATATGGTTTGTTTTCATTTATATTAATTTATGTTTGCCTAAGTCTTAAGTGATAATTTAATAAAGGGGTTTAAAAAAAAGAACAGGAGGTATGTGGTAAGGGGCTGGGGGTGCCCATTTCCAAAAGGCACCTATGAAATCTGCATTATTTTTGTGTCTAGCCCGCAGCATTTCATACTTAAGATAGTGTCTCCAAAAGAAGCTTCTTCTGCTGGAGAATCTGGTAAAATGGAGTCCACATCATCCAAGGGGAGACGCGAAGAACAGCGAAAAAAAAAGTTTATATATATATATATATATATATATATATATATATATATATGTATATAAACTACTCAATTCCAAATCAGTGTCCAAAAACTACTACCCAGGCACTGCAAACTACGATGGAAGCTAACGACCTCACATCTTGGCCAGCATGACAGCTCAGGAAGAGATGCCAAATGAACTAAGATGGAGGAACAGTTAAGGACCCGCATCAAACAGCACAAAAAAATGAAGAACCAGCGCTGCAGGACTATAACATGTTCCATGTTCTTGATAGATGCCCAAATACAATCCTTCTGCATCTTTTTATAATAAAGGATGCTGTGAAGACGAAATGATAGAAAACACTCCATGAAAATTAGAAAAAAAAAATCACTTAACCTGACCACTATTACAAATGAAGCAGCTACACCACCCCTTTTGACAGTATGGCATCTTTATAGTCTCAACTAAAGAACTTGGGGAGGAGAGACATTTCTAATACTGCAACTGAAATGGTAGATGGTACAAAACTGCTAAATCAGGAGAAACCATATCTGCTATGGCCATCTAAGTAGCCACATAAATAACCTTGGTCTCCAAAGGACAGATCTTCAGAATAAGTTTTGTTAAGAGGCAAAACATATAAAAAGAAAGTGGCCAAACCTAGGGAATTCAGACATTTTGCCACTGGAAAAAATATGTTCCTGCGGTTTAGTTAAAAAACAAAAAAAAAAAAAACATTTTAGTTTTGCCCATACAAAACCTTCAGGAACAAAAATAGCCCAAATACCCTGATGCATAAGGCTAAGGTCAGCAACTGATTACAGTTGATCCCTTTGATCCTCATTAAGTCTTTAAAAGATAAGGACAGCTCAAGAAAACAGAAAGCAGGTACTACAAGGTACACTGTGTCCCAGTGTATTGGAAGCACAACAGGTATATCCTCAGAAATAAATCTAACACAGCAACAGGTATATCCTCAGAAGTAAATCTAACACAGGGACTATTTTTGTACCCCAAGTACACTCCAAAGAATTTTTCGTCAGGTGGATAGCAAATGTTGGAGGGGTAACGGGAAAGAAAGAGGTAGCTGGGAACATATTTTTTGAAGTGTAATGAGCTGGCAGACTTTTGGAATTCCCTGCAGACCGCTTTGTTGGAGATGATGGGTGAGAAAATTGGTCTGACTGAGATTATTTTTTTTGAGTTATGCTACAGAATCGGAACTGCCTAGACATAGTAAAGCCGTGCTTGAGTCTAATTATGGTAGTTGCCAAAAAAGCAATTACTAGAAAATGGAAATCAAAGTCTAGACCAACTTTACTAGAAGTAGTGAATATAGTAAGAGAAAAAACAACTGGAATTGGGATCTTTAGAAAAGGGAAGGAACAAATTACATAGGAAAAATGAGAACAGTGGGAATAATATATGCAGAGCAGGAACGAGGTTTAAGAGGCAGGATTTGAATGAGCTATATAATGCTTAACTGACAATCACTGGATAGTTTATAAGGGATGTATAATGTTTACAACTACAGTTGTTTCTATGGTGTCTGTGATGTAAACTCTAAATAAAGTGATATTTTGTATGTTTTTCATTTATATAAATGCAAGATTGCCTTTATCATATGTGTAAATTTAATAAAGATGTTTGGGGGGGCAGAAGTAAATCTAACATGGCAGTGTGCAGGCATGTCCCACCGGTTTCCACCTTGCTTGAAGGAAGCTGAGGAGATACCATACACCAACCTATGCATTATGTGGTCATAGAAAATGAATAAAAAACAAGAAAACTGTGGCTATAAATGCAGTTTTGTAAAACAAAATGCTCTGGGTTGGATGCTTAGCAGCCATCCAGTAAGCATTTATGATGCCGCTAACTTCACACCATTTACCAACACATTTATGCATAGCCTCAGCCTCCTCAAAAAATGTTTTATTTCAAAAATATCCCAATTCTAAAGAACTCTCCCACAAGAACAAAGGCCTGCACAAGTGGGAGGGCAATAGTGGTTGTCATGCAACTAATCCAGGTTATAAGTAGGTTTATAAACCATATCAGTCACAAGAGAACCAGAAATATGAAATAAAGCAGACTTGTGGATAAAAATGAAGGTGAAAGAAAATTTAGTACAAAAAATTAACTTAAGTGTTTGTTACGTACTTCTCATATTTTGTCATGTTCTTCTTATAGGTATGCAGCTGACTATCCCAAGTTTTTTTTTTTTTTTTTGCTTCAACACAAATTTCTTATGAAGCCCCATGTTACTTTAATTGTGAATCTGAATTCATTGCCTATGCAGTGGTCTGCATATTCTGTGAGGCATTTTATTTAGGAAAAACTGATAGAAGCTTAGGAATCATAATATGAGAACAATTATGCCATCAGAACCAAAATGAGGTTAATGCTTTATAAACAAAAATGTAAAAAGTTTAAGAAACTCATATTTTAGCAACATACGAGGGGAATATAGATGATAAATTGGAATTTAGACTTCAAAGCAAACTAAGTTAAATGCCGTTTGCCTAAGGATGAATGATTTGATCAATTATAAATGTACATTAAAATATAACACAAAACATTTATTTATTGCATTTAACTAGGAACGTCCGAATGGGCAGAACTCCTTTTTATCGGAGGTCTGGGGAGAAAAGCAGCAAATGATACATATTACAGAACAAAAGCAGTATTTTACAAGTGTATATATAGTCTACTGAATAAAGGCATCTTGTAAATGTTTACACATTGTACAGAAAAAAAGTTGTCCACTATTAAGGCATGGATACAGATCATTATTTTGAGCAAAGGAAGATGAGCAAAATTCAATAAAGAAACAAATTTCAATGGACCACTAGCACTGTATAGTTCCATAAGCAGTTTCATAACAAAGACATAAAATATACAAAGTTGCACAAAAGCAGCATCCTTTTATGCTTTTGTGTTTATTATAATTATTAGTTAGCAGCTCTTGAAGTAAACTAAACTAAATGAATGAGGACGACTAAAAATGACAGTGTGAAGCAGGAGGAAATGCAGGGGAAAAGAAGGTTAAGTAGGTGACTGTAACAAGAATGAAGTGAGTTGGAAAGGTGGGGGCGTAGTAGTCAAGTTATGGTGAGAGTATAGAGAAGGGTTGTGAGAAAGATGATGAGATGGAAGTACGTGAAGGAGGAAGTGTGGAATGATGGCTTAATCTAGGGGCACTTCTCCAGTGTTAGTGCAAGGGCAGAGACAGAAATAGAGATGTAAACAATTAATTTTATTGGTTGAGTTATCTCATGAGTAAAGTCACACAGTTTCTTTTTAGGTATTTAATTATCCTGATGCAGAATGTTAAAACAGTCTAAAGAGCAACTCTGTAAGGTTCAAAACCACTTATGTTGTGTTTTTCATTAAAACGTTTATATATACTTCTGAATGTCCTTGGTCCTTTGGTAAAGTTTGTTAATTTTATGTTATCAAAAAAACCAAAACAAGAGAAAATTATGAAAAAAGGTATTGTCTTCTTCCACCTGTCTCAACCTTTCAGTATTTGGATATGATCAGCTCCAACAGACAGCAGCCTTCAAATCTTCGTGGCTCTGCCTCCTCCCCCATAATTCCAGGTTTACCTAAAGCTCCTCAGATTGCATCTACTCTACGTAAAATATCCAAGCTACCAAAGAACAGAAAACTTTTGTTTGAAAATACATTGACAAAGGGAAAGGAGTACCCCCCACAGGGGACCAAAACGGTTCCAAGATCAGGACCTCACACTGGTCTGCTAGATCTACCTGTATTCCTGATATAGATCAGGATAAAGAAGGGAGATGGGAGGAGGAATGGTAGAGATGGCTAGAAGAAGACATCATAGGTCTAGCGTTAAGGTAAATCATGTCAGACGTATTTTCTTTCGACCTCAGCCTTTGTTAGCGTCCCCAAACATTCATCGGGATGTACCTAACAGAGAACATTATGTAGACTGGTGGATATGAAGGCTGATCTGGAACAAGATTGGATATCTAGCTTGTAGTGAGTAACTAGCTGCTGCATAAATGTCAAAGGAGTGGTGCCCACAAAAAGGCCATAGAGAAGTAGCTACTACTTCTTATGGAATAGCCCTTAGGTCTAAAGGGCAGTGAAATCCCTTTAGAAAGTACACAGAAGATATGCAATCAGACAGCTATCCGGACAAAGTAATTTTTGAAATCGGTTGACTAAATGTTGCCTTAGAGAATGACAAGAAAAGCTGATGAGATTTCCTATACTGCTTTCTTCTGTCCAAATAAAATCTTAACTGGGAGTGAAGCATATATTCTACTTTGTTATTGAACTTAGGAAAGGAAATGGGGAACTCAATGGACTGGTTTAGAGAGGGCTTTGGAGGCAAATGAAGAAATGAGAGAGAGTTTTTAATGAAAATGGAAAACAAGGTAAGGAACACAGTAGGACAAACTATGTCACTCAAACTTTTCTGGCCAATGCAATTGCTAAGAGACAGTCTTCCAAGATAAACATTTTAGATCTACTGTTGCTGCTGGTTCAAAAAGGGATTTAGTCAGGGACTGAAGAAAAGGGAGACCCCAAAGAGGGAATGGATCAGTTATGGGAGGTCTAAGTGAAGAGGTTCCTTTAAAAAAAGACCTCAATAACTTCAAGAATGCAACTGGGGGGTTGATTCTGACCTACATGAACTGAAACAGCTTTTAACAGGAACTTTAATGATACAATAATTGAGCCCCAAATGGAAAAGCCAAGCTAGAAAATCCAAAATGGCCTGTACTGAAGAAAATGAATTTATGCCATTGGAAGAAGCCCAGATAGTAAAATGTTTCTATTTGCTAGCATAAGTTCTCCGTACGGAAAGCTTTTGTGAGGAAAGTAAAATGTAAGAACTGGTTTAAGCCTGGGATCTTTGGCAGTCAATGGAAATGGAGAAATCACGTGGTCAACTTGAGGGATTCCAGGTTTGAGTGATGCTGACCTAGGGGATGAGACATTAGATCTGGAAGTATGTCCAAACTCTTGGATAGGCAAAGTACTAGAGACCAGAGAGAATGGAAACCAAAGTTGTCTGGACCAGAAGGGAGTTATGAGGATCACTGTCACTCTACAACTAACTGCTTTCTGAAAGAATTTGATTGACATCATTGGGGGAGAGGCATACAGGAGACTGGGGGGGGGGGCATGAAGGTCATCTTTTGATGAGTGCCAGGGTGAAGAAAGTGCTGCATATGGTGTTGAAGGGGATTACAAAAAGATCTCAGCACGGCTGCCTCCATCGGCAAGTTTTGGCTGCCACTGCTGGATAAACAGACCACATGTGAGGCATCACAATGCTCCTGCTCACACTGTCCACTAGACTTCCCCAGGGTGTGTGTTACTAACAAAGATGGAAGGACATTGCCCAAAACTATACAGTCATGGCCTCTCAGCAGAGTGGGTAATAAGTGAGCCTCTGACTAAGACCAGGAGCCTTTGACAGCCTTTACATTGTAATGACCCCCCCCCCACCCCCACCCTAGCAGAGACGCATCCATTGTTGCTGTGGCCTTTTGTGCAGAGAAAACAAATGGATGGCTGCAGTGGCTAGAGGAGAAATAGTCTACCAAGGAATGTTTTGTCATGTCACGTTAGTAAGGCAGATGGGATAAGGCATAGGAGGAGTCCAAGAGGACAACTGGGAGGACAAAGTCCATTAAAGAATTTTCATGTAGTACCTTGCCAAAGGAATAAGACAGATGGCAGTGGTCACATATCAGAGAAAACGCTGAAACAGCAAGAGATCTTAGTATCTGAATGACAGTTTTTGAAGAGCTGACACCTTTGGGGAGGGGGGTCAATTTCTTGTGTGGACTGTGTCCAGATGACACCTGATAAATTCTAGACACTGAACTGACTACAGCTTGGACTTCTCCAGATTAACTGTCATACCCAAGGACAGACACTTGAAGGAGAGTCCCTTGCCCAGACCAAAGACACGCTTGCTGTTGTAACAACCCACATGTCAAAGTACAGGAAGACACAGAAAAATCCTGCAGCCTGCGAGACTTCTCCCACAGTCATGCACTTGCTAAACACTAACAGGGTGGTGGTGAGCCAAATAACAGTCCTGGAAACTGATCATGACCGTCTATCAGCCTGATGTGCAGAAACATCCTGGAGTGCTTCTCTATCTTTATATGGTAGTAGGCATCTTTGAAGTCCACCAAACACATCCAATCAACCTTCCTCATGACGGGCACGATAGAGCAAACCACTACCATCTGGAATTTGGTCCATTTCACAAAGAGTGTAGTTTGCTTGGGTCCAAGATGGGCCCTGAGGTCTCCCGTTTTCTTCCGTACTAAAAAGAACCTTGAATAGACTCCAGACCATATCTGGTTTGGTGTGACTTTTTGGATTACTGTTTGTTAGCAGATTTTGGATTTTTAATGTTCCTTCTTTCCCTTTAGTGGGCGGTCCTTCTGGAAGGTGTTTTTGACAATCTCGAGAACATCTGGAATGGTACAGAGCCACCTCTAGAAATGAATCAACATCCTGGCATCTGCTATGATGGGCTCCAAAGCTTTTAAGTGTAGAGTTAAGCATCACCCTTGACTGCCTCTAGAGCGCAGCAGTCGGGCAATATTTCAGGAACGCTGGCGCTGGAACGGCCTTCCTCAAGAAAGTACCTCTGAAGCCCAAAAAATGCAGAACGGTGCCATCTTTGGGCATCATCCATTAAATTAGTACCACCTGTCTTGGGGGCACCATCACTAATAGCACCCCAGGAAAAACACTGATTTCCAGAAGAACATCTCTCTCCCTTCGACGATTCCTCAAAAAGTTTCTTTGAGGTGTAGAAAAGCTCCCCCATGGCAGCTTGCATTTTTCCCTCTTGTTCACTCTGTCAGAGCACCTTTCACTTTGGAACGAAAGAGTGTGGTATTCAGAAGAAGCATTTCGGAAGGATGCCTTAATGCAGTTCACAAAATTACAAAGGCATATCCAAGCACGCAAGCAGGTAGCAATACCAGTATGTGCAGCACATGCTATAACATCTGCCGTACTGGAAACAAGGCACATGGAGACAATGGGCACTGATTGCATGGTGGACAGGTGAGTCTCTAGAACTTTGTGAAAGTCTGATGAGAACTGACAAGCCATCAGCTTAGAGCCTTTAGAAACTCGCTCGCTATGAAGCTTAAGTGTGCCATGTAATTTAGTGCACAAAGAGAAAATATGGCTGAGGTGCAAGTGTGCTTGACAAAATGGTTCAAAGAACCTAGACTCCCTGTATGGGTGATGGACCGAAGGTTTTTCTTTGGAAATTTCCTTTTTACTGAATTCAGCAATGATAAATCACAAACACAAGGGGCAACTTACTCAAAAAAAAAAACTGTCCTTGAGAAGCCTCAGACTATCTGGTGTACATTTTACTGATTTCGCCACATCTAGTCCTCTCAAAGTTCTCTAGAATACCAGCTCTACAAGGTCATCCAGGGGTGGGACTACTACAGAAAGTGGTTGGGTCTGAGCCAAAGGCCTGGAGAAAGACAGACTCCTCTGGAGAGAGAGCTTCAGAGGTCCTACCCCCCACCCTGCTGTCTCAAAGCTCCAACAAATCACCAAAACAGGCATCGTTATGGGAGGATGTGGGTGAGCCCACTCCTTCACTGAGGTCACAGTCCTCAGTGAGAGATTCCAATGGAGAATCCATGTGATCCCTCTTGCACAAACTCTTGTTAGGATCCTCCTGGGGAGAGAATCGGAGGAACAAAGAAGCAACAACAGAAAGTACAGTTGTGTACACTTACCATAAATGAAGATGCTCGAAACAAATACACCAGAATGCTTAAATACACCAAAGAAGGAAAGGTAGAGCCAAGAGAAGTCAGGGGGCTGTGGAGGGAGGGTAACCAGGACTGCAACAGTGAATACACTCAAACATCTACATTTATGGCAAGTGTACACAACTGTCCTATGTTCTTCGTGTTTCACTGTTGCAGTCATCACATTTGGGTAGATTCCCAAAGCTAAGGAAGGGAGGAGGAAGTTAGAGAGCATTAGGACCAGCTATTAAACCCTGCAAGACTGCAGTGGCAAAAGCAGCTCTGGATTTAGAAAATATATGCATGTGGTAATGCTTGGTGAAGGTATGTACAGAGTTTCAGGTAACAGCTTCTAGGATGTCCTTGGTAGGGACTGGTAGATGAAGCCCTGGTGGAATGTGATCTTATCCCCCTGTGAGGTAGGTTTTCCATGGTGCTTAGAACAGAAATGAATGCAATGGGCTATCCATTTAGAAATTGGTTTGCTTTGAAATGGCCTTCCCCTCTGCCCCTGCAGGAAAGCCAACTACCAGCTGTTCAGATTTTCTGAGAGGCTTAGTCCTGTCCAAATAAAATCTAAGTTGTCTCTGCACATCCAGAGAGTGCAGTATTCGATCTCCTTTGTTTTGTGAATTAGGGAAAAAAGTAGGCAAATGAATGGACTGATTTAGGGCCACACTAAACACCACCTTGAGCATAAAGGAAGGGTTGGTCCTGAGAGAGACCCTGTCTGCATGGAAGATAATGAAGGGTTCCACCGCCATAAGGGCCTGAAATTCAGACACTCTTCTAGCTGAAGTGATGGCTAGAAGGAAGGCTGTTTTCCAAGAAAGGAATTTCAACTTTGCAGTTGCAGCTGGGTCAAAGAGGAGAGTGAGCTTTTCCAATAGAAACTGAAGGTCCCAGGCTGGAGTAGGGGCTCTCCTGGGGGGGGGGGATCTTAAGTTTTTGGCCCCCTTAGGAATTGCTTTAGCAGGGGGTGAGAAGAGGGGTGGGCTCAGTATTATAACGTGCTAAAAATGGAAGAGGTATGAATTTTAATTGATGACAAGGATAGGCCCTTGTGGAGCATTTCTGTTAAGTACTGAAGAATATGAGGTAAGCTGGGCACCGTTGTACCCATCCCCTGAGTCTGGCTCCAGGAACAGTATCTTTTCCACTTTTCAGCATAGGATTTTCTAGTACTAGGCCTCCTTGCCTCCAGAATTACATCTAGCACCTGCTTACTGAGGGATGCTATTGGAGAGCTCAAAGAATTAGAAAACGCCTAGAAAAAGTACAGTTTTGTACCTACCATAAATGTAGATGTTCGAAGATCCACATTGCTGCAGTCCTAACACTTGGGTAGTCCGCTGTCCCTCGGTCGGCCCGAATATCAGAGTATAAGGCTGACGTCGGTCAAGGCGCATTTGACTGACATCAGAACGTCAGGGTACAAATGCGCATGACCGACGTCATATCCTCAGTCTTTTCTTGCCCCAGATGTCAGAAGACCCTAAAAAGAAAGGTCAAAACCCATAGACAACAACTAAACAACCAACCAGCCTAACACCAAAAATATGTACAATATATACAATATACACAATATACCTCAGATGGATAACCCAACCCACACAACCACCTCAAACTACAGAGGGGAAGGAGGGAGGGTAAATTGGACTGCAGCAATGTGGATCTTGAACATCTACATTTATGGTAGGTACAAAACTGTACTATGTTCTTCATCTCACATTGCTGCAGTCCTAACACTTGGGTAGAATCCCAAAGCAGAGATAAGGGAGGATGGCTAAACTATAATGAAGCAGGAGCTGCCAAAATGCCCTGCAACACAGCAGTGGCAAAACCAGCCCTGGATTTAGAGTACAATGGAAGGTGGTAATGCCTAGAGAAGGTATGCACTGAACTCCAAGTGGCTGCCTCCAAAATATCCTTAGTTGCCACCCCCCTCAAAAAAGCTGTTGAAGTGGCAGTAGCCCTAGTGGAATGAGGCCTAATCCCAGCTGGAATCTCTTTGCCATGATGGGAATAACAGAAAGCAATGCAAAATCCAATCCACTTAGAAATAGTTTGTTTTGACACGGGCTTGCCCTGAGAGCACAAAGCAAAAGAAACTAATAACTGCTGAGATTGTCTGAACCCTTTAGTTCTGTCCAAATAATATCGCAACTGCCTGTGTACATCTAAAGTGTGCAAAATCTTTTCCCCTTTATTTTGGGGATTTGCATAAAAAGTAGGCAAATGAATAGTTTGGTTTAAAGCCACACTAGAAACCACTTTAGGCATAACGGAAGGATTAGTACGTAAAGATACCCTATCCTTATGGAAAATTAAGAAAGGCTCAACTGCCATAAGGGCCTGCAATTCAGAAACCCTTCTTGCAGAGGTAATGGCCAACAAAAAGCAGTCTTCCATGACAAATATTTCAACTCAGCAGTAGCTGCAGGCTCAAAAGGTTGTAGAGTGAGTTTCTCCAACACAAAATTGAGATCCCAAGCAGGAGTAGGAGCCCTTCGTGGGGTCTTATATTCTTTGCCCTCTAAGAAATTGCTTGAACAAAGGATGAGAAAACAATGGTGGGTCACAGTCGTAGTGAGCTGAAATTGCTGCAGCATGAATCTTAATAGAAGAGAAGGACAAACCTTTGTCTAACAACTCAGTAAGATATTGAAGAGCCACACTTAAATCAGGCTCAGAAACATCCAAATCCTTAGCTGCACTCCAAAACAAAAATCTCTTCCATTTATCTCGTACACTTTCCTTGTACTAGGCCTTCTAGCTTCCAAAATCACATTCAAAACTTGTTGTGGAAGTTGAGACCCTCTATGGTTTAAAACAGAATATGCCAGGCTGTTAGGTGAAGAGAGTGAAGTTTGACATTGAGCAAATGACTGTCCTCCTGGGACAACAGATGTGGAATCAAAGGCAAAGGCCATGGAGGCTTCCGTACTAGACTTCTCAGTAATGGGTACCAGTGCTGTCGAGGCCAATCTGGAGCTATCAAAATCATCCTTGGCTTGCCCTGTCTGACCTTCAGAAGTACCTTTGGGAGGAGAGGCAGAGGTGGAAAGGCATACACATGAAGATTTTTCCAACTGAAAGAAAGAGCATCCACTTTCCAAGCTGTGGGATGAAACCTCTTTGTGCAAAACTTTGGCAGCTGGTGGTTTAGTGGAGAAGCGAACAGATCTATGTCTGAGTTCCCCAGGACACACTCAATTTCTGAAATACATGAAGATCCAGTTTCCACTCGTGGAGATCCATGATTTGTCTGCTTAACACATCTGCTAAGGAGTTCTGTGCTCCCGGCAGAAACCTTGCCTGAAGACTTAGTTGTAAACTGAGAGCAGTCTCCCACAAAATCATTGCTTGCCTGCATAGAGGATAAGAATGTGTTCCCCCTTGCTTGTTGATGTACCACATGACAGTTGTGTTGTCTGTTAGAATCAACACCTGCCCTGGAAGAAGTAAATCCTTGAAAGCTATTAATGCAAACTGGACTGCTAACATCTCCTTCAAGTTGATATGTAGATGCTGTAGTCTGACAGGCCACTTGTCTTGTATCCACTTTCCGTTTAGATGAGCTCCCCAAGCTTTGTCCGAGGCATCTGTCGTTAAAATTTGACTCTCCTCTGGCCGGGTCACAGAGAGTCCCTTGTTCAGGTGACATTCCTGAGCCCACCACAAAAATTCCTTTTGAATGCAAGGTATTATTGGAATGACAGTGTCCAGATCCTGGCAGTGCTGTGTCCATACATTTTTGAGATACCATTGCAACTTCCTCATATGCAGTTTGGCATTGGGAAGCACCAGAATACAAGATGCCATGAACCCTAAGGCTTGAAGGACTGTCCTTGCAGTCAGCCCGGACTGAAGAGATAGATGATGGAAGTAAAGGGAAAGATTCTTTTGTTTGTCCGGGGTTAGAAAGGCCATCTGGGATGCTGTATTCAGTCTTACACCCAGAAAACACATGTCTTGAGAGGGTACTAGACTGGACTTTATTTCGTTCACAGAATACCCCAGGCATCTTAGCACTGCTATCACATATTCCAAATTACGAAGGAGCTCGTCCCTTCCTTGAGCCAGAATCAGGCAATCGTCCGAATAAGGATAGATTTGTATTCCTTTCAGCCTGAAGAAAGCTATCACTGGAGCCAGAACTTTCGTAAATACTCTGGGCGCAGTAGATAAGCCAAAGGGCAATGCAGAGAACTGATAGTGAGAAGTCCCAGTCCGAAAACGCAGATACTTCCTGCAACTTAACCTGATAGGAACATGAAGGTAAGCCTCTTTGAGATCCAAAGTTACCATCCAGTGATCCTTGCCCAGCAGCGGTAAAAGCTGTTGTAACGTCAACATTTTGAACTTGGGAATGTCCAGATAAGTGTTGAGGATAGATAAATCCAAAATTGGTCTCCACGTGTTCCCCTTTTTTGGTACAAGGAACAGGCGAGAATAAAATCCTAGGCCCCTTTCTGGCATAGGAACCGGCTGTATGGCCCCTATTTGGAGTAACAGAGAAATTTGCTTGTGAGCCTCTATTCTTTGTTGAGGAGGAATGTCTGGATTGCCTTTGAAAGGAGGCAAGGTATGGAAATAAAACCTGTAACCGTGATGTATGATATCCAATACCCATCTGTCTTGGGTAATCAAACTCCAATTTTCTTTGAAAAGTGCCAACCTTCCTCCCAAAGGTACTGCCAGGCGAGAAGGTTCTGGCAGCTGAAAAGGTAGGTCATTGGGTCTGTTTACGAAAGGACTGACCCCTGCCCTCACCCGAAGACTGTGCAGGAGAACTCCCTGTTCTAGGCCTGAAAGAGCCCTGACCTCTACCCCTGCCACGTCTAGATCTACCCCTAGACTGGGAATCATAAGAAGGATACGTCCACCCCTTAGTAGGCCAATTTCTACTAAACTTTGGAGGCTGAACCTGCAAAAAATCTTTAACAGTCTGCATAGACTTAGCCTTGTCTTCCATTTTCTTTAAAACTGCCTCAACAGGAGAACCAAACAAGACATCAGATTGCAAAGGGGCATCCAAAATCCTAGTTTTAACATGGTCAGATAAATTTTGATCCCTCAGCCAGGCATGCCTGCGAAGAACTGACCCAGTGGCAGCCACCCTAGACGAGGCCTGTACAGCATCAAAACCACATTGCAAAGAATGCTTACCCACCTGTTCAGAAACATGCACTAAATCTTGTAACTCTTTACAATCAATACCTTCCGCCAGAGCATCAACCTTAGATTTCAACTGTGAAAGGAGATAATTTTGATATTTCAACATGTGAAACTGGCAATTCAAAGCTCTCATGGCAAGAGTGGAAGAAGTATAAACTTTCTTTCCCCATCTATCCAAGGCCCTGGCCTCTTTATCTGCAGGAACCGGATTCTTGACAACAGAAGCCTTAACACCCTTAGGCCCCTGGCTAACAGTTTCTGGGTCTGCCCTAGGACTTTTAAAAAGATACTTATGAGCTTCAGGCACCCTGTAATACCTATCTGGTTTAACAGGAGCAGGAGGCAAAGAATCAGGATTAAGAGAAGCCTCTGCAAACACATCTTCCACCACATTCAGAACAGGAGGTATAGCCAAAGGCCTATGCTGGGGTAAAACAAAAATTCCCTAAGCCTTTTCCTGGAATCAGAGAAGTCCTGACCTTCCCATTTAAAATGCTCTCTCATGGAGTGAAGGGTTTCTGAAAGAAAAATCCTCAGGAGGAGAAGCAGAAGGAGTAGAATCATCCACATCAGAATCAGAATAATGAGAATACTCCTGCAAGTCTTCAACCGAAGACTCAGACACATCGAAGCCTGCTCATAATCCCCAACACTGGTTCCATCCTAGGCCTCTTATCAGGAGGGGGCATAGAGCCTCTAATTAAAGTAATTAAATCTTCTGCCATTTTAAGCATGTGCTTCTTGGGCACAGAACCTGAAGAACTAGGAGTGACACCCACAGAAGCTAAACTAGACCTGCCTCTAGGAGAAGCCTTGGAAGCAGAAAGAGAGGGCCTAGACCCCTTAGGAAGGGAGGGGAGTACAGTTATCTGAGAAGCCCCTACAGCCTGACCTGCCTCCTGGGAGGCCACATCCTGTAAAATCAAAGTTTCTCCCTGGGACTCCAGAGAGGCCTCCGTTGGAACCACCGGTTCCACTGACGCCTCTAAAGAACTGGCGTCCGGTTCGGACGACTCCTCTAACCTAGGTTTAACTGCCTTGTCCTTGCGCTTCTTTGAGGAAGCCGGCGCCGGAGCATCCGACGGCATATTGTAATTGCACCGCTTCCCAAAGACCAACCTGGCACAATCCAACCTTCGCTTTATAGTGCGTTTATTGAACCTAGCACAAAAGCAACACCCAACAACGTCGTGCTCAGGTCCCAAACAAGGTATACACAAATTATGGTAATCCCTATGCGGTATCTGTTTCCCACAAGAAATACAGTTATTCACTTTTTCTGACATCCGGTAAACCACTGAGGCAAGAAAAAACCAAAATATTCCCCAACGGGGTACTTAACCAACTCTGACTTCGGTCTGAAACTCCGAATTCGAAAAATTTCAGAACGCCGAACGGCACTTGCAATACTGCTTCTGCATCGGACCATGCGGCAAAAAAGACTGAGGATATGACGTCGGTCATGCGCATTTGTACCCTGACGTTCTGATGTCAGTCAAATGCGCCTTGACCGACGTCAGCCTTATACTCTGATATTTGGGCCGACCGAGGGACAGCGGACTACCCAAGTGTTAGGACTGCAGCAATGTGAGATGAAGAACATCCAGCGTCCAAAACTGCATGGTCAGGCCCATATGCCTAAAAAATAAATGCTTAGAATGGCTGAAGAGTGGATGCCCTATCTTTTACCTCGGAAAGCCTCTAAGTTTATGACTTTCCGTCTCTGTCTCTCCTCTCGAAGGTTCTGCTAAAGATCAAACAGGACAAGCCAAGGACAATATTGATTGCACCAGACTGGCCACGCCAGCACTGGTACCCCCTCTTGCGTAGCATGACACTACTGGAACCATGGCACCTGCCTCAGACCCCTTTCCCTGCTGTCCCAGCAGGCAGGCCAGATTCTGAACCCACGGCTTCAAACCCTGAATCTTGCAGCCTGGCTAATTCCTTGAGCTCTCCAATAGCATCCCTCAGTAAGCAGGTGCTAGATGTCAATTCTGGAGGCAAGGAGGCCTAGTACTAGAAAATTCTATGATGAAAAGTGGAAAAGATACTGTTCCTGGAGCCAGAATCAGGGGATGGGCACAACGGTGCCCAGCTTACCTCATTCTTCAGCACTTAACAGAAATGCTCCACAAGGGCCTATCCTTCTAGTCAATTAAAATTCATGCCTCTGCCATTTCAGCACATTATAATACTGAGCCATCCCTCTTTTCTCACCCCCTGCTAAAGCAATTCCTTAGAAGGGCCAAAAACTTAAGACCCCCCCCAGGAGAGCCCCTACTCCAGCCTGGGACCTTCATTTTGTATTGGAAAAGCACACCCTCCCTCCCTTTGAGCCAGCTGCAACTGCAGGGTTGAAATTCCTTTCTTGGAAAACAGCTTTCCTTCTAGCCATCACTTCAGCTAAAGGAGTGTCTGAATTACAGGCCCTTATTGTGGTGAAACCCTTCATTATCTTCCATGCAGACAGGGTCTCTCTCAGGACCAACCCTTCCTTTATGCCCAAGGTGGTGTCTAGTGTGGCCCTAAATCAGTCCATTCAGGTTTCCTACTTTTTTCCCTAATCCACAAAACAAAGGACAATGAATACTACACTCTCTGGCCGTGCAGAGACAACTTAGATTTTAATTGGACAGGACTAAGCTTCTCAGAAAATATGAACAGCTGCTAGTTGGCTTTGCTGCAGGGGCAGAGGGGAAGGCCATTTCAAAGCAAACCATTTCTACATGGATAGCCCATTGCATTCATTTATAAGCACCATGGAAAATCTACTCCACAGGGGATAAGATCACATTCCACCAGGGCTGCATCTACCTCTACAGCCTTTCTCAGAGGAGTCCCTACCAGGGACACCCTTGAAGCTGCTACCTGCAGCTCTGTACATAAAGTACAGTTTTGTACCTACCATAAATGTAGATGTCCGAGAGGAATGCATCTGCAGTCCTTACAAATGGGTTGTCCTGTCGTCAGGCAGCCCTTCGGTCGGCCGGATTACAAAGTCTGGGTCTGGCTTCGGCTGGTGTCGCACTTCACCCGACGTCACTGCGGCAGTTTTTCGGGTATAAAGGCATCAGCCGACGCCATTTTCCTCAGTGTTTCTTGCCCCAGATGCCAGGTGCCCTCTTGGATGGCTAAATTTGGATAAATGTCATAGTTTCCAAATAGTAGAGAGCAAACACACAAAATAAGCATGTATGTACATATATACAAACAAATACACCATAATAGATCCCCAAGCTAGCTGAAGATTGGCAAATACCTAGGAGTACCTCAGAGGGAAGGAGGGTGGGTAATCCTGACTGCAGATGCATTCCTCTCGGACATCTACATTTATGGTAGGTACAAAACTGTACTATGTCCTTCAAGGATGCATCTGCAGTCCTTACAAATGGGTAGAATACCATAGCTAAACTAGGGGAGGAGGAAATGAGAAGATATTATGGTGTAGTTAGGATCCCTTGCAAAACAGCAGTGGCAAAACCAGCACGGGATCTAGAGTATAGAGGTAAGTTGTAATGCTTGGCAAATGTATGCACGGAGGTCCAAGTAGCAGCCTCTATAATGTCCTTGGTAGCCACTCCTCGTAAGAAAGCTGTGGTAGTGGCAGTAGCCCTTGTGGAGTGAGGCCTGATGTTCTCTGGAGTTTTCTTTCTATGGTAGGAGCAACAAAATCTAATGCAATTTCCTATCCATTTGGAGAATGTCTGTTTAGAAATTGGTTTTCCTTCCTTTCCTGTTGCATATGCTACCAGAAGCTGGTCAGTTTTCTATTGTTTTTGTCCTGTCCAGGTAGTAGCGTAATTGTCTGTGTACATCCAAGGTATGTAAGAGCCTTTCTCCCCTGTTCTGTGGGTTGGGGAAGAATGTAGGAAGGTGGATAGCCTGATTTAAAGAGACTCTGGATACCACCTTAGGCATAAACGTAGGGTTTGTTCTCATGGACACTCTATCTTGATGGAAGATCAGGAAGGGTTGTACTGCCATTAGTGCCTGTAGTTCAGAGACCCTTCTTGCTGAAGTTATTGCCAGCAGGAAAGCAGTCTTCCAGGATAAGTATTGTAATTCTGCTGTTGCTGCTGGTTCGAAGGGAGGAAGAGTCAGTTTTTCTAGCACAAAGTTCAAGTCCCATGCTGGTAGTGGAGGTGTCCTGGGAGGTTTTACATTTTTAATTCCTCTAAGAAACTGTCTGAGCAGAGGATGCGAGAAGACAGGAGGATCCAAGCTGTATTCTGCTGAAATAGCTGATGCATGTATCTTGATGGAAGAGTAGGACAGGCCTGTATGGAAGAGCTCTGCCAAGTACTCCAGGATGTTGGCTATGTTCACCAGTGTCACATCTTGCCCCTTTGCAGTACTCCAGATGAGATATCTTTTCCATTTTGCTGCATAATTCTTTCTTGTTGAAGGTCTACGAGCCTCCATGATTATGTCTTTAACCCTTTGGGATAAATTTGGGTTAATTGCAGTTATGTAATGTTCCAGGCAGTTAGCTGCAGAGTTTTTAGGTTTGGATGCAGGATGTTGTAGTTGTTCTGTGTTAGCAGTAATGGGATCAGGGGCAGTGTCCATATTTGTTCCCGGGACATGCTCCTCAGCAGTGGATACCAATGTTGTCTTGGCCAGTCTGGGGCTATCAGGATGATCCTCGGACGTTCCTCTTTGATCTTCAGAAGCACCTTGTGCATCAAAGGAAGTGGTGGGAATGCGTATGCTGTCAGGTTTTTCCAACTGAAAGATAGGGAGTCCACCTTCCAAGCAAGTGGGTGGTAAGTTCTTGTGCAGAATTTCTTCAACTGGTGATTGAGTGGGGATGCAAACAAGTCTATTTGTGGTAATCCCCATTCTCTTGTGATGGTTTTGAAGATGTCCGGATGCAGCATCCATTCGTGGGCATCTGTTGTAGTTCTGCTTAATATGTTTGCTATAATGTTCTCCTTCCCTGGTACATAAATTGTCTGTAACTGAATGTTGTAGCTTAGAGCCACATCCCATAGGTCCAGTGCCAGCCGGCATAGAGGGTATGAGTGTGTGCCTCCCTGTTTGTTGATGTACCACATAACTGTGGTGTTGTCTGTCCTTATCATCAACTGGCCTTCTTGGAGAAAGGGTCTGAATGCCTGGATTGCCAATTTTACTGCCATCATTTCTTTTAGATTTATGTGCAGATGCAGCTGGTCTTGAGTCCATAGGCCTTGAATGCACTTGTCCATCATGTGTGCCCCCCAACCGAGATCTGAGGCATCTGTCGTGATGGTTTGTCTTGGTTGACTTTTGCAGAAGGGCAATCCTGTGTTTGATTGGCAGGCCTGAGCCCACCATAGGAACTCTTGCTTCAGGCATGGTATCATTGGAATTTTTGTTTCTAGGCTGTGCTTGTGCTGGGACCACAAATTCTTTAGGTACCACTGTAGCTTTCTCATATGCAGCCTGGCATGAGGGACCAATATTATGCAGGATGCCATGAAGCCTAGAGCTTGTAGCACTTTTCTTGCAGTTAGATGGTTCTGCTTTGTTAAAGCCAAGTAGAGAGGTAGTTGCTCTTTCTTTTCTGCAGTTAGAAATGCCATTTGTTTTGATGTGTCCAGTTCTGCACCCAGAAAAGCTATTTTTTGGGATGGAATCAGCCTTGACTTTTTTGTATTGACTGTATATCCCAGGGCTTGTAGCAGGTAGATGACTCTTTGTAAGTCTTCTGTCAGTTTGTTTTTGTTGTCCGCTTGTATCAGGCAGTCGTCCAGGTAGGGATAGATTTGAATCCCCTGAAGTCTGCAATGAGCGATTACTGATGCCAGGCATTTCGTGAACACTCTGGGCGCAGTAGATAAGCCAAAGGGCAATGCTGAGAATTGATAATGCTCTGATCCTGCAAGAAATCTGAGGTATCTTCTGCAAATTGGTCTTATGGGGACGTGCAGGTATGCCTCCTTGAGATCTAGAGTTACAAGCCAAGACTCCTTGCCCAGCATGGGAAGAAGCTGCTGTAAGGTCAGCATTTTGAATTTTGGAACAATGAGGAAATGTGTTTAAAGCGGACAGGTCTAGTATAGGCCTCCATTTGTTTTCTTTTCTTGGTACCAGGAAGAGCCTGGAGTAAAATCCCTTCCCTTGCTCCATAGATGGTACCTTTTCCACAGCTCTCATTCTTAATAATTGAGATATTTGTTTTAGAGCTTCTGTCCTTTGAGTAGGTGGAAGGTTTGGCATTCCTCTCTTTCCTGGTAGAGTATGGAAATGGAACCTGTAACCTTGGTCTATAGTTTGCAAAATCCATTTTTCTCTTGTAATGCAGTGCCAGTTTCTTGAAAATAAGGTTAGCTTTCCGCCCAAGGGTGCTTCTAGTTGTTCCCTGGTAGGCGGTGCCACCGCCAAGTCACTGTGATTGGGTTGCTGTAGTGGTGGTGGCTGTATCCGTGCCTCGTTGGTTGTTACCCTGCCACTGGCGACCCCTGTAGGCACCCCTGGATTGGTTTCTGCCTCTAGAGCGCCTATTCCTGCCTCTTTGTGCCTTAGAGGAGTCCGGAAAGGACCAATTCTTGGAGGGCCAGTTCCTGCTAAACCTTGGAGGTTGAACTTGTAAGAAATCTTTCACTGTTTGCACAGATTTTGCTTTCTCTTCCATCTTTTTTAGCACCTGCTGTGCAGGGGAACCAAATAAGTTGACCTTGTCCATAGGTGCATCCAAAAGCTTAGATTTGACGTGTTCTGGTAATGCCTGTTCTTTCAACCATGCATGCCTCCTGATAACTGTGCCAGTCATGGCTGATCTAAAGGAAGCCTCCAGTGCATCATAGCCACATTTTAAAGAATGGTTACTAACCTGCTGTATGTTATGTACCACTTCTTGAACATACTTTTTATCTAAGGATTCTTCAGAGGACAGCTTTTAGTCAACTGGTCAAGCAAAACTCTTGATATTGAAGCATATGAAATTGGCAGTTCAAAGCTCTAGCTGACAAAGTAGCAGAGGTGTAAACTTTTTTACCCCATCTCTCTAAGGACCTGGATTCCCTTTCTGAGGGAGGGTTTTTAGAAGAAGTAGCTGCTACAGCTTTAGGACCCTGGGAGATAGTCTCTGGATCCGCTAAAGGAGCCTTATATAAGTGGTGATGAGTGTCCGGGACCCTGTAGTACCTATCGGGCTTAGCAGGGGCCGGAGGTAAAGAATCAGGAGCAGTGCAAGCATCATTAAATGCATCATCAACAACAGGGAGAACTGGAGGTATAGCTAAAGGCCTATGCTGTGGCAAATGTAGGAAGGTCCTAAGTCTTTTTCTAGAGTCTGAGAAATCTTGGCCCTGCCACTGAAATTGTTCCCTCATAGCATGTAAGGTTTCCCCAAAGGAAAATTCCTCAGGAGGAGAGGCTGAAGGGATGGACTCCTCAGCATCAGAGTCTTCGTAAGGAGAATAAGAAGCCTCAGGAGGGTCTGTATGTTCTGAGTCATCAGAGGAATCATCTGTGGATACCGTCTCAGGGGGCTCTGCTCTAGGCCTCTTTTCTGGAGGAGGGAGAGAGGCCCTGTCAGGATGAGGCTGGGCTCCACGGATTAAAGAGATGAGATCCTCAGCCAAAGAAAGCATATGGGAGCTGGTGCTGGGTCTGTGAGAGGGGGCTTGGCAGGCACAGATTTTGATGCGTTGGCTGCTTTAGCCCTGGCAAAGGCCTTAATAGACATGGTTGGAGGAGGCCTAGCAGCTCCACGTGCAGGGGTAGAGATATCCAGGGGAATGGTGTCTGATAAATCCTGTGAAACCGCAACCGAAGGTTGGATTTCAGAAGCCGTTTCTACCAGGTTGGAAGAGGCCTCAGTAGAAGGCAAGTTATCGGCTGAAGAAAAAACCGAGACACTCTAGGTTTGCTTAACCGCGGTTTCGGCCGAAACCGCGGACCGCGAGTGTCGGTCCTTTTCTTTGCGTTTTTTGGTTATTTGCGCAGTCGGAGGATCCGACGGCATAATGTAGGCAAAATCGGAGCCGAAAATCTGCTCAGCAAAGTCCGACCGACGTCTAAGCGTCCGTCGGTTAAAAGAAGCACAGGCTAGACAAGCTGCTACGTCGTGGTCTGGGCCTACACAATGTATGCAATAGGAGTGGAAATCTTTATGAGGTATTTGTTTCCCACAAGATAAACAGTTATTAACTTTCTCTGACATCGGCTGAGGCAAGAAAGAGTCCCCAACGGGGTACTTAGCTTTATAGAAGTCTTCGAAGTAGTATTCGGTAGTAGTAATCTCTGGATCTGACCGACCGGCACTTGTGAACAGCTTCTGCTTCGGGCGCCATGCGGCAAGAAAGACTGAGGAAAATGGCGTCGGCTGATGCCTTTATACCCGAAAAACTGCCGCAGTGACGTCGGGTGAAGTGCGACACCAGCCGAAGCCAGACCCAGACTTTGGAATCCGGCCGACCGAAGGGCTGCCTGACGACAGGACAACCCATTTGTAAGGACTGCAGATGCATCCTTGAAGGACATCTTCACCAAGCATTATCACATGCCTATTTTTTCTAAATCTAGAGCTGGTTTTGCCACTGCAGTCTTGCAGGGCTTAATAGCTTGTCCTAATGCTCTCTAACTTCCTCCTCCCTTCCTTAGCTTTGGGAATCTACCCAAAAGTGATGACTGCAACAGTGAAACATGACGAACATAGTACAGATATGTACACTCACCATAAATTTAGATGTTCGAGTGGATTCACTGGTGCAGTCCTGGTTACCCTCCTCCGGTCCCGACTTCTCTTGGCTCTACCTTTCCTTCTTGTTTGGTGTATTTAAGCTTCCTGGTGTATTTGTTTTTTGTTGGAGGTGTACCATAACATATAATTGCTTTCCATTGTGGGGGACCCTGACATCTGGGGCAAGAAAAACTGATGTATGGCGTCGGCTGCATGTTTTATACCCCTGACTACCTGACGTCATGGAAGAAGAGACGGCTTCCAAAGCAGGAATCCAAGACTCTGGTATTCAGGCCGGCTGAGGGCTACCTGCAGGCAGAACTCAAATGTGATGACTGCAACAGTGAAACACAAAGAACATCCCTTAATTCTGCGCTGTTCAAGGCTCGAGGGCACAGCATGTCCCAAGACCAACTCCTGAAAAATCCAGATTGACAAGGAGAAAGTAGATGAAATTGACAGCTGCACTGAAGAACTCTTCTCGGAGATAAAAATCTTCTCTAAGGCAGAGAATGCTGTGCTAAGCACATTTCAGATGGCTAGCTGCAGGAGCTCCAGATCTAAGAACCCAAGAAAAGCTCCTGTGCCAACTGCTGACCTGGACAGAGCCAACAGATTCAATTCTGAGAATAGAGCACAGTTATGTAAGGCTGAGGCACAGAGGGCCAGAGACCATTCAAAAAATCTCCAGAGTCCAATTTAAATCTCAGGCCCTCTGTCCAGATGCTACAGCTCCTTGAGCCACTTGGCTCTGAAGATGAAGATGAATACATCAAAGAATGAGTTGGAGCCTGCAGGGATCAAGTTGTTAGCACCAACTCACAAGTAGGGGGGACATTTGTTGGAGCCAAGGGCACCAGTGTTAAGAAAAGGCCCAGTAGAGGAACAGTTGAATCCAAAAGGATGGGATCCTCTACCACCTGAGAAGAAGGGGAAGGGATATCTCCCAAGTCCATTTGAGCCTTCAAAAAGGTTCTTGTAAGTTGATGAAGATCTACGTCCTTAACATTTTCTGTAGATCTAGCAGATCACGATGAAGCCAAAGAAGTCAGCTTGCCGGACATTGAACATAGAAAAGTAACTAATGTATCCAAAAAAGGAGAGATTCAGGTGTGAATTAGAGATGTCTCAGAGTAAAATTTCAATTCTGGTATAAAAGGGGAATGGACTAGACCCGAAGACAGTTACCACAAGAAATGGGCTCTTCGTAGTAGGTGTGGTGCATATGTCGGATCCAAAGATCAGGATCAGATCAAAGTATAACACAGAAATTGTAAGAGACTGGTGCTAAAACAGGCTCTGGTCCCAAGCTCTTTGACATAGCCAGAATCAAAGAAGGCCTCAGTCTCCAGTTCAGGCTGGCCATGTAGGAGAAAACATAACGGCTTTTTCTATATTTTTCCTTCCTTTTCTTTAACTTTCTGTTTCTCTCTCTATTAACATTCATCTTTTTCACTCTTACTGTCCCGCTCTCTCTTTCTCTACAACTTTGGAAGAAGAGGGTGCTGAAGCAGCTAAAAGTAAATCTTTCAAAACCAATTTGGCCTGGAGGTCAGCCAACACCTGTGACTCAAAGAACTGCAGGTGAAGGCTTATTGGCCTGTTATTCTAAGTGTCTTTGTTCTGGTTTAAGCACTGTTCTAAAAGGATTTTGGTGCTGGTTTATGCACTTGGGCTCCAAACCAGTTATTTTACATTAGTAAGGTTTGTAGTCTACACGCTTGTGGGAGGAGAGGGTAGCCTCCACCCTTCTGAGCTGAGAAAAGTTGGTGAAGGCTTATTGTGTCTGTTATTCTACATGACTTTTTTGGGATCCAAACCAGTTACTTTATATTAGGAAGGTTTGTGGCCTACACTCCTGTGGCAACAGAGTATAAGCCTACATCCTTCTGGGATGGGAATTGCTGGTTGAAGGCTTACTGTTTCTGTTATTCTAAGTATATTAATTTGTTTACTCTATGTAGACACCGATCTCTTGCAGTGTAAGTTTTCTTTAATATACCCATACTGTCTAGACAAAAAAAAAATCTAAACTTCTAGAGCTTCTACTATGCACATAGCTAAGCATTGTTAAGCATTGCTCATCAACTTATTTGCCTTATTGATCTATTCAACACTTAAAATTACCTCATTCCTCCCTAGTAGATCAGTAACTATGGATATGCACTTCCCGCCTCTCTGTGGCCAATCTGGTTGAGATGTGTACTCTGAGGCATTGTATCAATTGCCTCATGTACACTGACATGCCACTTTATCTTAACGCCGATAAAAGTATGTGAGAGGTGTAAATATGCTTTAAAGCTGGAGGCAACTCCCATACAATCAAATCTAATCTCACAAAGGTGGTCAGTGACAATTGCACCACACCTACTGCGAAGGGTAAATTCCCTACACATAAAAACTACTTATGCTGAACCACTTACTGGTAACCTTCTAAAACACTAAGATCTCCTGCACAGCACAAGCAAAAACTGGGGCCTCTGCCATCACAAAGTAACACTGCATCCAACACCTCTGTCGCTAAAGCCCCATAAGGCAAACCACTGCACAGCCAAACTTCCTAGACATTGGTGATTCTGTAAACTGAGTTAGGAGAGTGTCATTGTTAGCTACCTTTCCAGACAATGATCTGTAAGGTCACATAGGCACTCGGGTCATTGAACCACAGGTACCAGTATGACTCTGTCATAGTCCACATGGGTGTTAATAACCTGAGACATATCTCCCTTGACTATATTCAGCGAGACATCATCAAGTTCATTGAGATTGTGTGTCTCAAGCACTGAGCAGCATGCTACCTTTTTCAAGGATGATGCCACATTACCTATAGAAAATGACGGATATTAACAATTGGCTTAGCTTCTGGTGTCAGTCC
>NC_056727.1:61763905-61976405 GCF_019279795.1 Protopterus annectens | reverse complement strand
CGATGTTTGCTCTGAGAGTGTTGATGGAGAAGTACAGAGAAGGTCAGAAGGAGTTGCATTGTGTCTTTGTGGATTTAGAGAAAGCATATGACAGGGTGCCTAGAGAGAAGCTGTGGTATTGTATGAGGAAGTCAGGAGTGTCAGAGAAGTATGTAAGAGTGGTACAGGATATGTACGAGGGTAGTGTGATAGCAGTGAGTTCTGCGGTGGGAGTGACGGATGCGTTTAAGGTGAAGGTGGGATTACATCAAGGATCAGCTCTGTGTCCTTTCTTATTTGTAATGGTGATGGACAGGTTGACAGACTAGATCAGACAGGAGTCCCCGTGGACTATGATGTTTGCTGATGACATTGTGATTTGTAGTGAGAGTAGGGAACACGTGGAGGAGACCCCGGACAGATTGAGATATGCTCTTGAGAAAAGAGGAATGAAGGTCAGCAGGACAAAGACAGAATATATGTGTGTGTGAATGAGCGGGAAGATAGAGGAATGGTGAGGATGCAGGGAGTAGAGGTGGCAAAGGTGGATGAGTTTAAGTACTTGGGATCAACAGTTCAGAGTAATGGTGAGTGTGGAAGAGAGGTGAAGAAGAGAGTACAGGCAGGATGGAGTTGGTGGAGAAGAGTGTCAGGAGTGATTTGTGACGGAGTAGTACCAGTAAGAGTGAAAGGGAAGGTCTACAAGAGGGTAGTGAGACCAGCTATGTTATATGGGTTGGAGACAGTGGCATTGACAAAAAGGCAGGAGTCAGAGCTTGACGTGGCAGAGTTGAAGATGTTAAGATTTGCACGGGGTGTGACGAGGATGGACAGGATTAGGAATAAATATACTAGAGGATCAGCCCAGGTTGGAAGATTTGGAGACAAAGCCAGAGAGGCAAGATTACGTTGGTTTGGACATGTGCTGAGGAGGGATGCAGAGTATATTGGGAAAATATGTTAAGGATAAAGCTGCCAGGTAACAGGAAAAGAGGAAAGCCTAAGATAAGGTTTATGGATGTGGTGAGAGAGGACATGCAGGTGGTTGGTGTGACAAAGCAAGATGCAGAGGACAGGAAGAAATGGAAACAGTTGATCTGCTGTGGCGACCCCTAACGGGAGCAGCCAAAAGAAGAAGAACATGCCACATTCAGGCAGCACACAAACAAGCCCTTTCATTTTTCTAATGCATTATATTGCTTAGATCACAAGGATTAAAACAATTTTTCAGTTTTAGGGTCACAGTACCACAACGAAGAGCAGAACCTTTCAGGAAGAAATGTAATGATACTAAAGGTGTAAAACAAAGATATGTTTTGGCACAAAAGAAAGCAGCGAAAATCACTTTCATTCTGAAATACACTTGCCTACAGACTAAATTTACTGGAAAACAAATAGCAGTCATAGATCACACAGTGGCTGCCCAAACACAAGAAGCATACCTGTTTTAAAATCTGTTGATATCCTTTCAACACATGCTTGAGCTGCCAGCTACATTGTAATCTTGAAAAAAAAAATGCAGAAAGTTAATTTAATAAAATGAGCTTCAGTTGTGAAAATGTAACAACTAAATGAAACAATGGCAATTTTGCAGAAATTTGGCAAAGCATAAAATGCAAGAGTTCTAAAAATTCATTTGTAAAAATTGATGGAAAATTCACTGAAGGTAGTGCTTCATATGGATTTTTCTATACTTTGTTGTCCAAACCGAAAAGTGGTGTATTCATGATGGAATCATTTCATCTGACTGCTAAAGCCATATATGTTTTCAGATACAGAAAAAAGTTATGTACTCACCATAACATTCCATGTTTGTTGTCCATCTCACCATTCATTCTTACTGGATGGGTTCAGAGATGATCCTAGGCTCCAACTCGGCCGAATACACTAGCTTGAACTCTCAAACTTGGCTCATGGCAGAGTAGGTATCCCATCATGCAGTGGTTTAATTCCCCAGATCTTGTTTGCTGCCAATCATAATAATCTGTCTAAATTAATAATGGGACATCAGGTATAGAAATAAGGAAAATACAAAGGAGCTCCTTTAGTAAGGAAGGAAAATCTCAACTCTAGGTCCTCTAGGAGTCCTTGGCTGGGGGAAGGTGGGAGGGTCATAAGAATGAATGGCGAGATGGACAACAAACATGGAACGTTATGGCGAGTACATAACTTCTTTATGCTATGTTGTCCTATCTTGCCTTCATTCTTACTGGATGGGACAGCGTCCCGGCACCATTTCCCTGGATGAGTCACAGGAGTATACCTTTGAGCACAGTGGAACCAAAGGAAGCCCTGTCCCTGGAGGCCAAATCAACTTTGTAATGAGTAATAAATGTATGGGGACTTGCCCATTGACAATCTGGCTAGGTAAGCAGAGGATGTTGGTAATACTTTGGCCGAGTGGCCTCTAACTTTGAATGGTAAATTCCTGTTATTTGAGGTGTATATAAAGGTAATGCAATTTGAGAGCCAATTTGAAAGCGTAATTTTTGAAACTGGCATGCCCTTTTTTGCTTCAGAAAAGGAAATTAATAATTGATCTGTTTTCCTGAAATCTTTAGTTCTATGCAGATAAAATCAAACTTGTCTATGCACATCCAATTGGTGAAGTTTGTACTCTGCCTTGTTGCTATGATTGGGAAAAAACACTGGGAGCTCAATAGATTGATTTAGATTGGTCCGGGAACAAACTTTTGGCATGAAGGACAGATTACTACATAGAGATACTCTGTCCTTATGGAAAATCAAATATAGTGGCTTGACTGATGGAGCTTGCAACTCTGAGACTTCTTGCAGATGTAATGGCTACTAGGAGAACAGTTTTCCAAGAAAGGAATTCGAGATCACAAGAGGATGAGGGCTCGAAAGGAGGTAATGTTAGGCGAGTCAGGACAAAATTCAAACCCCATGGAGAGAGAGGTTCTTTTATGGGAGATCTAAATAAACAAGTGCCTTTTAAAAATGCTTTACACAATTTGTGTGACATCAGGTTAGGAGTATATTCACCAATGTGGAAATTAGATATTGCAGCTAGTTGGACTAATTGTAGCTGCGGTGGAGCCTTGCTGAAAACGTTCTGCAAGAAATTCCAAAATTGAACTGATTGGGGCAGAGAAGGGATCAATGTTTTTTGTTTGTGCCCAGTAGGGAGAACCTCTTCCATTTACTTTCTGGTAGAAGCCTTGTGAGAATACCAAAATGTGTTTTACTGCTGGTGTGAAGTCCTGAAGTCTGACTAAGTTTGGAAGTGGAGCAGCCACGCTGTCAAATTGAGGGTTTGGACAGCAGGATGAAGAGTTCCTGGCATACGAGTCAGGTCTGGAACTGGGTCCAGAACCCACAATTTCTCCAGTAGGCAAAGCCAGAGAAAGGGGAACCAAATCTAATGAGGCCAGTATGGGGCAATGAGAATCCATCTGCTTCCCAAGGATTTTGCTTTCTGGATGACTTTGGGTATGAGGAGAAAAGAGGGAAATGCATACCAAAGTCCCGAGGGACAATTGTGCCCCTCTTGGTGTCTCCCACAGAGGGGGGATTAGGGCAAAGTAGCTGCTGCATTTGTTTTTCATGGGAGTGGCAAAAAAGATTGCAGCCAGGCTGGCCCCATTTTCAGAAAATCTCCTCCGCTATGTTTTGGCTCAGAGACCGCTCATGAGGCATTAAAATCGCCCAGCTGAGGTTGTCTGCTATCACGCTGGATTTCCCCAGGATATGCATTGCTACTAGAAAACATTGGTAAGAGATTGCCCATTGCCATACTCTCAGCACCTCTCGACAAAGGAGGTATGATCTGGCTCCTCCTTGTTTATGTACCAGACTACCGACATGTTGTCTGACTGGATTGCAATTGTTCCTAGTGGAAGAGAGTCCTGGAGTGCCTGTAACACTAGAAGCACTGCTCTCATCTCTAGAACACTGACGTGCAGATGGGCCTCGTGTTCTTGCCATGTGCCTTGGACAGTCATTCCCAGATAAAGCCCCCCCACCACCCTACCTGGGAGGCATCCGTGGTCACTGTAGCTACAGGTTGTTGTGGCACAAAAGGTCAGACGATGGTCACATGGTTGGACTGAAGCCACCATAGGAGATCTCCCTTGCATGAGTCTGTGATTCTGACTTGGTGAGGCATGAGAAATTCCTGTAATGATCACTGAGCAAATAGGAGACATTGAAGAATTCTCGTATGCATTTTGGCTAGGGGAACTAAGGTGACCGTTGAAGCCACAGTTCCTAGGACTTCCAAATTCGTCTTTGCCTTCACTTTGTTTCTGGGTAGAAGGTTGGCTACATGTCTGAGAACAGACACCCTGTCCGAAGGAAGTTGTGCCATCATGGAGACGGTGTAGATATCTGCACCTATGAATGTAGTATGTTGACAGGGCAACAAGGCAGATTTTTGCAAAATGACTGTAATCCCTAACCGAGAACAAGTTTGAAGAGTGGCGTCTCTCGCCTGCTGAAGTAGATACTTGGTGGTGGCAGTTATTGAGCCAGTTGTCTATGTACAGAAACACTTGGAATCCCAGACATTTCAAGTGAGCCATGACTACTGCCATGCATTCAGTGAACACTCTGGGGGCTGCAGTGAGACCAAAGGGCAGAGCTCAAAACTGACAATGACTGGCTCCCAGCCGGAAACCCAAGTGACTCCTTAATACTCTGCCCATTTTTATGTGGTAGTACACATCTTGGAGGTCTATTGAGCACATCCAGTTGTCTTTCCCTAAAAAAGGGAAGAATTCACTGCAGTGTTACCATTCGGAACTTGGACTTCTTCACGGATTAGTTCAACTTGCTGAGATCCAAAATGGGTCTCCAGTCCCCTGTTCTTTGGCACTAAAAAGAATCTTGAGTAAGTTCCGAATCCTATTTGGTCTGCGGGGACTTTTTGGATGAATCTTTTGTTTAGCAACTTTTGAATTTCTACAGTTTCTTGATCCCTTTGACTGGTTGAAATATCCGGGATTGTTCTGATCTGTTGGACAGGATGGCAAAAGGGACTGGAATAGCCTCTGGGTATTATACTTTGTACCCACTTGTCTCTTGTGATATCTCGCCAGGCTTCTGGATACAAAGATAAACGCCCCCCCCGAGTAGAGCAGACGGGCCTCCTTTCAGGAGCACTGGTAGGGCCGGCCGCGAAAGGAATCCCAGTCACCCTGGTTTTGCAGACCCCTTCTGCCTCTAAGACGTCTACCACTATTGCTTCCCCATGTGCCCCTGGGGAACGGCTCACCTCGTGCGTCTTGAAAAACTCCCTGGGATCTTTTGAACCACATTTTCCCACTCTGAAGGTATGGAAAAATGTACTCCAACGACAGAAAGAGTTTTCCCTTCTGGCTCACATCTGGTAAGTGTGTCCTTAACTTTAGGTCCAAAAAGTGAGGCACCATCAAAAGTGGCATTGGTAAAGGTAGACTTTAAAGGCTCCGCAAAGTTACACAAGCGCATCCAGGAGTGCCTCCTCAGGGAGACTCCTGAACCCGCTGCCCTGCTCGCTCCATATGCTGCATAGGATATTAGTCTCATGGAGGAATTAACAATGGAATTTAAGGTAGATAGCTGAGAGGTGACCTTTTCTGACACCCCTGCAGCCAATGAACCTTGGAGAGCATTTCCTAACTCCTTCAGGAGATCTCTTTGTAGTCTCGTAAAGTGTGTAAGGTAGTTCAGCGATCTAAGAGTAAAAGTCTCTGACGAAAAAACACCCTTCCATATCTGTCTGTTGTCCAGGAGTCCTTGTTCGATGGATGGACAGATGAGGATTGTTTCAGAAAGTTCCTTCTTGGTGGCTGCTGCCACCACCACAGCATCTATAGGAATGCCTTTTGTGAGAAAATTCTTTCCAAAGGTGCAGACATGAACTTATTTGGCCTCAGAGGGAAAAGTTCCATAGTGTCTGGTGACTCCCACGCCTTTTGACTAACCAACTCCAATAGCTCGTCGAAAGGAGGAGATACCCAAGAGGCTGAAGGTTGAGATCCAAAAGCAGTCAGGTACACAGACTCCTCATCAGAAGGGTTGATGGATTTCCAGTCGCCTCTCTGTTTCAGGATCTCTAGGATATCTGCGAAGGAGATATCTTCAGAGGATGACCGTGAGGACCCTTCTGACTCCTCAAGGTCAGTGTGAGAGGTGATGGACTCGTCAGGGGAGTCTACATGCTTCCTCTTACATGTTCTCTTTCAAGAAGCCTCCTCAGTAGGGTATTCTGGGGAGGTCTCATAAGAGTGGGGTTGGCCCAGTGGAGCTCCCTGAGGCTCTGAATCTCTGCTGTCCTGTGGATGGTGTGGTGTTAAGACAGATGCCAGTGCTGTGGGGGGGGGGGGGCTGCAGGTGGGGACAGCAAACTCCTCATCAGCTCAAAGGCAGACCCCCCCCCCCGGCTCTCAGGACACTTCCTGTTTTGAGGAAACAGAGGGAATCCCCGGCTCCATAGAGATCAGCTCCGAGGCTGATGTAGGAGCAGAGTTCAGCTGAGCTGAAGCTCCGAGATGTAAACTCGGAACCGAAAAAAGTCTGGTCCGAGCCCCCCCCCCCCCCAGAGCCTACCAGAAAACTTCAGCTCCTAGACACCCTAGATGGCATCGAAAGTGTCAGAGCAGGGACCGGTTCTGAAATCTCCTGAAGGGGATCTCGGAACTTAAGAATCTACACCAAGTGGTATCTGGCATTCCAGCTCTGAAGATCCAGCTTGGCTCAGAGGGGGCTGGGTCAGAGTCAAAATCAATTTAGCTAGCGGCGACGATTTCAAAAGTCTGCGCACCACTTTGTCCACGTCATCATCAGATAAGCTCCTAGAGGACTTGGAGAAGGTTGGTGAGCGAGATCTCTCCAATATGGAAGATCTCAAGGTTGGGGAGACTGGTAACAGATCAGTGGACCAGCTCTGAAAAATAGTCTCTTTCGGCTCCGAAGGCCATGGAGCCGAAGGACTAGATTTGTCCAAATCTATGATCTCTCTCTCTGTTTTAGGGCTATGGAGCCGAGGAGGTCGATGCATCAGAAGTCTTAGCCAATTTTTGGGGAGGCTCCAAATGACCCGAAGAAGCAGGAGATGGTCGTTTAGTAGTTTTGTCACTTTTAGAGGAAGGGGGCCTACTTGAAGAAGAAATGCTCTGTACAGCCTCAAAGGAAGGTTTCAGGAGCCCTTTTGTTTTATTGGTATTCATTTCACAGGCTGCTTTTACCAAGGATGGATTAGTTCATAAGGTAACTGTTGTTGTGAAAAACAATGTAAGGGGATTTGAAAGATGGAGCCTGTAATGCAGAAATTTGCCTTGCAGATGAGATAGTTACTAGGAATGCTATTTTCCAAGACAAACATTTTAAATCAGATTTCACTGCACTGATGGTTCAAAGGGTTGTTGGGTCAACCCCTGAACCATGGCTGTGAAATCCCAAGGGAGGTGAAGATCTCTCACGGGAGGTCTAAATAGAATGTTGTCTTTTGGAAGGCATTGCACAATTTGGAAGAAGCTCAGGAAGCATTTTTCCAGAGTGAAAATTCAAAATGGCTGCTAACTGTACTTTGCAGAAAAACTAGCACCTTCTTGAAAAACAAATCGAAGGTACTGAAGCAGTGAAATGGTCTATTTCCCTCTGAAGAGCCTATATTGAAAATCTTTTCCATTTATTTTTGGATATCTTTCTTATAGAAGCTTTCTGGAAAGATGAAAGTATTTGTTGAATTGGGGAGGAAAGCCCTGGCTGTCTAGCTATCAATGGAACTGGAGTAATCATGTGGTTAGTTTGAGTACTGGAATATTGGGATGCTTCATCCTGGAGGGATATGAAAGAAGATCTGGACTGGGGTCCTGAAATCCATGGTGAATATTGAAGATGAGACCAAAGGAAGGGGAACCACACTTGGTGAGGCCAAAAGGGGGCAATGAGGATAACTGAACTCTTCAACTGACTGGCTATCTGTAAGTATTTTGGAATCAGAGGTAACAAGGGATGAGCATAAAGGAGAACGGACGGCCAGATGTGGATTAGAGCATCTCTTGGTCACTTCCCCTGAGAGGGGATTAGGGCAAGCTGCAGCACTTGCTGTTGTGGGGAGATGCAAAGAGATCACACCAAGATTGGCACCAGTGACAGAAAATCTTCCCCACCATTGACTGATTTAGAGACCACTCAAAGCATTAGAAAAGACCTGTTCAGTTTGTCCACTAGTACAATGGATTTCCCCAGTAAGTGTGTTTGCACCATAAAAAATCAGTTGGAGGAGATTGCCAACTGCCACACTCTTGTAGCTTCTCGACAAAGGGGATAAGATGGGGGTTTTCTCCTGTTTGCTAATATACCAAACCACACACATCAGTTTGTATCTCAATGGTCCCCAGAGTAAGAACATCTTGAAAAGCCACAACACTAGTAGGACCACTCACCTCTAGGACATTGACGTGTAAATTGGTCCCTTGAGGGGACCGTGTGCCCTGAACCATCCATCCCAAGAAATTCCCCTCCCTCCACCTGAATTGGGAGGTGTCCCTGGTCACCGTAGCTACTGGAGGAAACGGAATAAAAGGATGGTCTAGGTAAACTTTATCCAGTTGAATCCACCAACAAAGATGATCCTTGCAGACTTGAGTGAGTTTGACTGGAAAGGACAATGGATGATGCAGCAGAGACCACTGACCAGCTAGAGTCCACTGGAGAACACCCATATAACAATGGGCCAATGACACCAAGGTTACGGCTGCTGCCTTCGAACCTAGAGCCTGAAGGCAAGTTTAGCTAGAGGACAAGGGTGAACAAGAATTTGCTGTAACTGAATCTTGATTGTGTCTACGTGATGTGGAGGAAGGGAGGCTATCTGACTTACTGTGTTTAACTAGGCCCCTATGAACTCCAGGCTCAGTACAGGTTGCAGATGAGATTTAAAGGTGTTGACTGAAATGGCTAGTATGCTCAAAGTTGGAGCAAACAGTTCCTAGATTGTTCTAAGAGATGCCTGATCAGGGCGGTGAGGAGCCAGTCATCTACATATGATCAGCTTTAACAATTGGCTTAAACTCTGGTGTCATTCAAAGGGGATCCAGTGTCTGTCTGCCTGGGATGACATGCTGGACAAGTCACGCTGCTTCGCAAGGGACGGCTTGCACCTGTCACCCCTGGGATTCCGGATATTGGCAAAGGCTCTTGCCACCCCCATAGTGCCTTTTTTAGGCAAGGCTCAAATTCTAAACCTACCACCCTAGAACACAAAAAAGGAAAAAAACTAAGGGTAATGCTGCTCAATGCCAGAAGTCTAAATCTCAAAATGCACGCACTCGAGGCCCTTCTCAGTATGGAGAACATAGATGTCTGTGCTGTGACAGAAACCTGGTTCAAGACTCCTGAGAGCACCCCAGCACTATCAGGTTTTACCTCATATCATGCGTTCCGGCCCCAAAATCCGGACAATACCAAGAAAGGAGGGGGGGTATCCATATTCATCAAGGACACCCACACCTCAAGACTGGTGGCAACGCACGATGCATCGGAGACCATCCAGGTGCAATTAACCATAGGCAAGACTGCTCTGCAAATTGTAGCATGTTACAGGCCACCCTCACAAACTCAGGAACCTCACATGGCCTTCCTGAAAACGCTAGAGGGGATAAATGTATCACCAAACACCATCATACTAGGTGACTTCAATTACCCTAATATAGACTGGGAACACTACTCAAGCCCAAACACCCTAGCCCAAAAGTTCCTGGAATTCATAAACTCAAATGCCATGGAACAACTAGTCACCATCCCCACAAGAGGAGATAACATACTTGATCTCATCATCACGAACATGGGAGCACAATGTTCAACACCGGAAGTATACCCCTCACTGGTGAGATCAGATCACAAACTAATCTCGCTGGAGGTCCTCATCCCACCCCCACCTGAAATAAAAAAGACCACAGTAAAGAACTTCTCAAAAGCAGACTTCACACTTCTAAAGACTAGTGTGGTCTCCTTTAAGGCCCTCGAGCTGGCGGAAAACAGTACTCAAGCTGCTGAATCACTTACAAATGCCTTCTACCAGCACCTGCAGGACTGCATGGATAAGGCAATCCCAAGCAAAACAAAGACTCTTTGTACCAAAGGCAAGCGTCCAGTCTAGTGGACCCCAGCCATAAACAAACTCTACAACAAAAGGAGGAAGCTACTACAAGATAGAGCAAAATCCTTAAAAGGTAAGACACCCTTGATCACTATAAGTAAAAAACTAAGAGCTCTCATAAAATCATCCAAAGCAAATTTTGAGAGAAAAATAGCTAAAGACTCAAAAGACAATCATAAGGCCTTCTTTAGCTATGTTAGAAACCTGGGAGGAAACTCCCAGATATGCTCAGAACTAGTTCAAAATGTGAAGATTACTGATCCGACAGACATTGCCAACATACTGGCTGACAGGTTCAGTGCAAACTTCTCCCCCCCCTCCCCCCCAAAAGGAGAGATATCTATACCAAATGATTGCAGCCCCCCAAACATTTCCAACGCCCAAGTTAGAACTGCTCTCTCCAAAGCAAAAAACACAGCATCCATAGGACCCGATGGTGTCCCCGGCTGTGTGCTCTACGAACTCAATGAGGAATTAAACCCACAGCTAGGACAGCTGTTTAATCAAAGTCTTACCTCTGGATACGTACCCAGGGAGTGGTCCCACTTCACAAAGGCGGTGCCTCCACCGACCCTGGAAATTACCGGCCCATTAGCTTGACAAGCCTTATCTGCAAAGCCATGGAGAGGATCATAATGGACCTCATAAATAAAGACATAGGGAATTTGCAGACTTTGGATCCAACCCAGTTTGGCTTTGTCAAAGGCAGATCATGCCTTTTAAACTTGGTTGACTTTTTCGAAACAGTCACCAAAGCCATTGATGAGGGAAAGGCAGTCCATACAGCCTACCTCGATCTGGCGAAGGCCTTCGATACAATACCCCACTCGGGTATCATTGAAAAACTCATCAGCTTAAATGTTAACCCATACATCACAAGATGGGTTGCAAACTGGCTGAGTGACAGAACCCACAGGGTCAGAGTTGCTGGCGCCATGTCAGACTCAAAGCCTGTCACAAGTGGTGTCCCACAGGGCTCAGTCCTGGGCCCACTCTTGTTTGGCATCTACTTTTCAAGTACAAGCAAACACAGGAGGGTTATGGCTGACAAAGTTTGCAGATGACTGCAAACTGGGCGCCATAGTAGAAAACACATCTGACACAGATATCCTTCAGAAGGGTCTCACAGAAACGGATAACTGGTGCCAGAGCCATGGCCTAAAGTTAAATGCCAAAAAATGCATAGTCATACCCTTCGGGAAAAACAAGGTTACCCCTAGCTACCAAATAGGTGGCAATCCACTGAGCACAGAAGAAGTCATCAGGGACCTGGGGACCCAGGTTGATAGTAGTCTGTCATTCGACACCCATGTAGCTAAAGTAGTTAGGAAGACCTTCTACATTGCCCACCTTATCATGAAGGGATTCTCATCTAGATCAAGGGAGGTCATGGTCTCCCTTTACTCATCACTCATCAGACCAATGATTGAGTACAACGCCCCATTCAGAATGTATCTGACCCGACACTTGCAGCAGCTGGAGAGGCCACAAAAGTTCCTCACCAAAAGGATAAAGGGTCTCAAAAATCTGTCCTATGCTGCCTGACTGAAAGAACTCCAGCTCTATTCAGTCGCTTACCGCTTGCTCAGAGGTGACCTTTGCCTAACATACAAGGCCATGTCAAACCCAGATTTGATGAATATGCTTCACCTCAAAAAATCTAGATCCATCAGAGCCACAAGGGCAGGAGACTTAAACCTCGACACGGCTATTAATAGGACGTGCTGGAGGGATAGATTCATCACCCAAAGACTCCCTATGCTGTGGAACAAAATCCCGGTATATGTGAGGCAGAGCACCTCGCTGGCCTTGTTCAAGAGAAATCTTGACCAATGGATGGGAGATCGCAGATATACCCCAGGGATTACCTCAGTGTCACTGCTCGACAGAGGCACAGCAAAATAATGGGTATAGTTCCCCATACTAAAGGGGTGGCGTAAGCCACAAAACGATGGGCTAGGCTTGTAAATGCCCTCGGGCAGATAGCCTAGTATGAACCTATGAACCTATGAAAACACTTGCAATCCCTACAGTCTCAGGTGAGAATCTGCTACTGCCATACACTTGGTAAACACCATGGGGGCTGTAGTGAAACCAAAGGGCAAGGCTCTAAACTGATAGCAACTTGCTTCCAGCCAGAAATGCAGTAATCTTCGGGAACATTTGTTCATTTTGATGTGACAGTATGCGCCCTGAAGATCGACTGAGCACATTCAATCATCCTTGCGCAAAAAGGGCAGAATCGACTGAACCATGACCATTCGAAACTGACTTTTTTACAAATTGGTCTCAGATACCCTGTCTTTTTGGGTACTAAAAAGAAGCTTGAGTAAGCCCCAAATCCTCCTTGATCTGCTGGGGCCTCCTGGACGACTCTTGCCTAGCAGCTTTTTAATCTAGGTTTATTATGTGCATTTGTCAGTTTATTTTTATTTATTTAAATTGCTAACCAGGGTAGGGCAGAGATCACAGATGACAAATTTCAGTCTCAGCCCAAGAAACAGTTAATATTTTTAATAGCCAGAGTAGAAGTGATATATACTTGTTTACCAAAACAATATAGCACTGTGCATTATTTGTCAGTAGGAAGGGTGCTGAATTAGAGAGACAACTAGGAACCAATGGGTGCAGCTGCAGATACTATTAGAGGATCTGGCATGGGGGTTGTTCTGCAGATATCTGTAAGTCTTGGACTTTGTAAAACCTGTCTGGTTTCCATGGGGTGGGCGGTTGGGAATTTAGTTCGAGACGAGTATTCAAATGTATCTTCTATCATTTCAGACACTGGAAGAAATGAGCTCCAAGTACCTTTAGTGGTAACAGAAGTCTACATGGTGATACATCTGAGTTGCTCCATTGTAAGGCAAAATGTCTTGCTGAAAAGAATCTTCCACGAAAGAGGTGGATGAGACTGCCTCCTTGTCATCCGCATTATTCCACAAAGGGAAGGAATGTGGTACTGAATAAGACATCTCTTCCTTGTGTGATTCGCAGTCTGAAGTGTTAGGGAGACCAGAATCTCTCTTCCTTTTAGTGAGAAGGACCACCCCATAGTTGCAGATAGGAATGCAAAAGGTTAACTCTGTGAACCTCATTAATCAAATAAAACAGAAGCAGAGGCAGATACCTGCAGGGTAGTCTTCAGATGTTTATTCCTGCAGGGACAGTGTGAGAAGTCCTTTCTGCTTAATCCTACATTTGCCCACAGCAGGAAAGGCTGCTGGAGTCTTGTGCATCAACCCCTCCCTTTGGATAGGAGGAACATGTGTCCTGCATCACCTTGGAGGCCATCAAGCCATTCCCCATGCAAGTGCGCACTCCTGTGCAGTCATCATGAGGGCTACCTTTTAGACAGCTTGACAACTGCACAACTACCCTGGGCTTTCCCCTTCACTGCCTATGGTCCCACTCCCTCCCTCCTTAAGGACAGGTAAGCCTATTGTCCCCATGGCAGCTACAAGAGACATTTAAGTGTCACAAGTTTTTTTAGAGTCTAATGTTTTACATGCCCAAAGATTATGGGCCTGATGGAGTAGCTTTTTGGGGGGTTACAATTACTGCGGTGCTCACAAGAAGAAACTTGTTGCTAGGCAGAAAAGACATATAAATGGTAGTCCTTTGGAAAGATTTTATTTTTCCACATGCGCTCTTGTTTGCGATCTTCTCCAGAGACTTCAACCTCACAAAATGTTACTGCTAAACCAAGCTAAGCTGAATAAAATGCAATAAAGCACAATGCACTCGATTGTGTGTCTGCAAGGTGCAGCTATTTCGTTAAGAACAGCCAAAGTACAGCCATTTTGAAGTGCTTCTTGTGCTGGGTGTGTCTATTCACAAAGGGTCACCATTACAGAGTGTTTCTTGCATTGTAAAAAATCATCTAGCAAAGTACCTCCATTTTGGAGAAGTTTCAGTGGGCCATGTACTGTTTATTCGCAAAGTGCAGTTTCTTTGAAATGTTTCTTACTCTGAGCTTCTTCTTCCCAGTTCATTCTCACAGTGCAGTTATTTTGAAATGTTTCTTACACTGATAAGAGGTTATTTCTGCAGTACAGTAATTTTAAGAGAATTACAGTGCCAGAGAGACTTATTTGCAAATTCAGTTGTTCAGAGGCTTGTTGTGCTATTGGGCATATTTCCAAAAACGGGCATACATTTCTGGCATATGTATATGTGTCTGTGCACATTTGCAAAACACTTTACTGGTGTGTGTTAATATTGTAGATGGATTTTGAAAGCCATCAACACTTGTACTTGATCAGAATATTGCAGAGAATTGGAGAATATTTGAGCAATAGTATGATATTTCTATACAAACAGCTTATTCTGACAAAGATGCATGCACCAGGGCATTCATTTTGTTAAACCTAGCTAGGTCAGAGGCCATTGAAAGAAAGCGTTCATTTGTGTATGCACCAGCATTATAAGAGAGAGAAGGTGAAAAACGCCATATTGTTGTACAGGCTGAATCAAGGGAAGAGTGCGTGTCTGAAGCTCAAATTCAAGGAAATTTGCAACCCCCAGATAAATATTAAATTAGAGAGACATTTATTTTACACAACAGATCGGAAACCAGGGGAAACCTTTGCAGCTTATACTACTGACCTGATGAACAAAGCTAAAATGTGTTGGTTTGGTGACTTAAAAGACAAGCTGATAAAGGACAGGCTTGTGTGTGGTATTAATAGTGCTGTTGTGAGAAAGATTTTGCTTTGTGACAGTGATTTTAATGTTAAGCAAAGCTATTGAGATTGATCAAATCCATGAAGTTACAGAAAGGCACATATGTATGCTTGCAAGTGATAACAGCATGGTTTTGGCAGGCTCCAGAGCAAATGTAGACAGCATGCAACATGTGGCAAACAGAACCAGGCCTAAGCACATTGAAACCATGGCCCCTGCAAGTTCCCCAGGAAGCCAAGCAGTTTTCCAGCAAGTTCTAAGAAAGGAGCATACTCAGTGCAGTGCAAGCGTGAATCAGCAAAACCCAAATCTGGCTTTATAGTCAACTGTCACAACTGTGGTGCAATCATGCGTCTTGAGAGAAATGCTTGGCATTTTGTCAGCAATGCCACAAGTGTAAAAAAAAAAGAACCATTTTCAAAAGTTGTACAAATCAAGTAAACCTCAAACAGTTATAAAGAAGGGTCACTCAAAAAAGCAAGTTGATCAAATAGAAAGCTGCAATTCTACTTTTGATGTAGATGGTGTATCAGTAATTGGTGAAAAGGTTGATGCAGGGAGTGTGCTGACAAAGAACATAGTGTTACGTACTGTCCAGATCCAAAGGTAAATCCACCCAGCTCAAAGTAGACACTGGTTCAAAGTGTAATGTTATGTCAGCAGACACATTTGCTAAAGTGAGGGCTGGTGAACAACTCAATGGGGCTATTACTACGAAAACAGTTGCTTATGGAGGTGAAGAAATTCAAATCGAAGGGCTCAGTACTGCTTTCATGTTATATAGCTAGCAACTGTTACAGCTTGTTATTCTATGTAGTCTGAAGACCTGTGCAGTCATTACTGGGTCTCAGAGACAGTTTTAAAACAAATCTGCTTCTTTTCCCAAAGAAGTTCATCATATGAGCACATATCCTAGTTTCAATTTTCCTGAAGCCATTTTCTCAGAGTATGCTGATGTTTTCGATTACAAGTTGGGCAAACTTCCAGTTGTGTAGTCTATGAAGCTAGACCCAGAGGTCAGACCAGTAAGAAAAGTTTTGATAGCTATGCAGTATAAAGTTAAAGCTCAGTTGGATAAAATGGTGCAGCAAGGTGTAATTTGTCCAGTTACAGAACCAATTGAATGGGTGTCGTCCATGGTAGCAGCCACAAGAAAGGCTCAGAAGAAATCATACTATGTATTGACCCAAGAGATATAAACAAAGCATTTGAGAGACTGCATCATCCAATGTGCACAGTCGAAGAAGTCGCAGCCCTAATATCGAATGCCACTGTTTTTTCTGTCTTGGATGCAAAAAGTTCATTTTGGCAAGTGATGCTTCATTGTAATTCCTCATTACTGACTACTTTCACTACCCCTCTTGGTAGATACAGATTCCTAAGGATGCCATTTGGAATAAATTCTGCAAGTGAAGTCTTTCAGCATGCAATGGAGCAAATTTTTTTGGAGTTATCCTTGTGCCACAACAGTAAATGATTTATTGGTTGGAAGCAATTGTGAAGCAGATCATGACCAAAACCTTAACAAAGTTCTAGAAAGAGCAAGTGAAGTGAACTTAAAGCTCAGTCCTCTAAAGAGCAAATTCAGACTACCAGAAGTTATATATGCAAGTCATTCATTTACCAGCACTGGCTTTAGACCAGACCCGTCCAAGCAAGCAGCTATTCCTGAGATGCCAGCACCTGATGATGTTCAAGCTCTAGAGCGTTCTCTTGGCATTGTCAACTATTTAGGCAAGTTTATACCAGTCTTCAGTGAGTTGACAGCACCTTTGAAAGCTGATGCGCAAAATGTTACATGGTCTTGGTTGGAACAGCACCAGAGAGCATTTGAAGACCTTAAGCGGAAAATTGTCACCCCACCTACATTAAGATACTATGATATTAATAAGCCAGCAACTCTTCCTTGTGATGCTTCAAAATTTGGTCTTGGTGCAGTTATTCTTCAAGAAAACGGACCAGTAGCCTATGCATCTAGAACCATTAACCAAACTGAAATGCAATTTGCTCGGATTAAAAAAAAGAACTTTTGGCAATAGTATTTGCATGTTCAAAGTTTCATGATTATATTTATGGTCGAGCTATTCAGATTGAAAATGACCACCAACCTCTAATTACTACTCTAAAGAGGCCTATGCATTCAGCTCCAGCAAGATTACAAAGAATGATGCTCAAACTGCAAATGTACAACTTCAAAATGGTCTACACAAAAGGCAAACTTCTTTATCTGGCTGATACCTTATCCAGATCACCCAGAAATACATAGGAACAGCTTGACGCAGAAAATTTTGACTTTGACGTAATGGAAGTGCGTAATATTTCTACCATGAAACTTGATGTGCTGAGAGATCATACAAAGACTGATCCAATTTTGCAAAAGCTCAGCCACTACATTAATGCTGGAAGGCCGTCAAAGCAATCTAGTGTACACCTGAACTGCAAACTCGTTTTTCTTACTGAGATGAGATGTTGATGGTAAGATGGCATTATTTTCAAAGGTCCTAGAACTGTTGTTCCTGCTTCCTTACAACATAAATATACCCAGATTTTGCATCATGGTCACCCAGGTTCCGAATCTACCATAAAGAGGGCAAGAGAAAGTACAGTTGTGTACACTTACCATAAATGTAGATGTTAGAGTGTATTCACTGTTGCAGTCATTACATTTGGGTAATCTGCTGGCAGGTTGCCCTCAGTCGGTATGAATAACAAAGTCTTGGGTCCTGCGTCGGTTGCTGTCTCCTCTTCCATGATGTCAGGTCTTCAGGGGTATAAAACATGCAGCAGACGCCATTTTAAATCAGTTTTTCTTGCACCAGATTCTTGTGCCCCCCAAACGAGGAGCAAAAATATATATATATAAATAAACTGTAAATATATAAATGCACCTTAGAAACATAAAATTTACCTTCAACTAAAAGCAAATACACCGCAAAGGCTTTTGAATATAGTGAAGGAAAGAAAAGGTATAGAATGGGGGATGGCGGGTGGGTAACTTGGACTGCAACAGTGAATACACTCCAACATCTACATTTATGGTAAGTGTACACAACTGCACTAGGTTCTTTGTGTTTCAATGTTGCAATCATTACATTTGGGTAGAATCCCCAAGCTATGGATGGGAGGATGGAGCTAAACAGCATTAGGAGCAGCTATAAGGCCCTGCAGGACTTCAGTGGCAAAGCCTGCCCTGGATTTAAAGAAGAGAGGTAAATAATAATGCTTTGTGAATGTATGAACAGAGCACCAAGTAGGAGCTTCTAGAATGTCTTTGGTTGGGACCCCTCTGAGGAAAAGCTGCTGAAGTAGAGGCAGCACTGGTGGAATGGGATCCGATCCCCTTGGGCACAGGTTTACCATGGTGCAAATAGCAGAAACAAATGCAGTGGCTTATCCATTTAGAAATAGTCTGCTTTGATATAGCCTTCCCCCCTCTGATCCTGCAGCAAATGCTGCCAGTAGTTGCTCAGACTTTCTTAGAGATTTTGTCCCGTTTATGTAGAATCTTAGTTGTCTGTGTACATCCAATGAATGCAGAATCCGCTCCCCCTTGTTCTGCGGATTTGGGAAAAATGATGGCAGGTGAATGGTCTAGTTAAGAGCCACACTGGATACCACCTTAGGCATAAAAGGATTGGTCCTGAGGGCCACCCTGTCCGGGTAAAATATAATGAAAGGCTCCACTGCCATGAGAGCCTGTAGTTCTGAAACCCTTCTTGCTGAAGTGGCTGCCACAAGATAGTAATTTTATATCCTCAGCAGCTGCTGGTTCAAAAGGAGGCAGGGTGAGTTTTTCCAGCACAAAATTGAGGTCACATGCAGGAGTTGGTGTTCTCCTGAGAGGCCTTAAATTTTGGCCCCTCTGAGATACTGTTTAAGCAGTGGACGAGAAAAGAGGGGAGGCTCTGTGTTGTAATGATCTGAGATGGCAGAGGCATGGATTTTTATTGAAGAAAAAGATAGGCCCTTGTCAAGCATCTCAGTTAAGTATTGTAAACTCTGAGGAATATTGGGCTTTGCTGTGTCTATTCCTTGTGCTTGGCTCCAAGCACAGAATCTCTTCCATTTGTCAGCATAAGATTTTCTAGTACCAGGCCTTCTGCCTTCCAAAATGACATCCATCACAAGTTACTGAGAGATGTGGTTTGAATAATTAGTTGATTAGCCATGCTGCAAGATTCAGAGTTTGGAGCGGAGTGTGCAGAATTTGATAGTTCTGCTGAGACAGTAGATGAGGTGTTTGAGGCAAGTACCACGGAGGAAGGTGTGACATATTCCTTAGAAGTGGGTACCAGTGCTGGCGAGGCCAGTCCGGAGCAATTAGGATCATTTTTGGTTTTTCCCGTCTGACTTAGTAAGACCTTGGAGAGTAGAGGCAGAGGGGGAAAGGCATAGACTGATAGGTTTTTCCAGCTGAAGGATAGAGTACCCACTTTCCATGCTTTTTTGTGAAGAGTTCTTGGGCAGAATTTGCCCAACTGATAGATCTATTTGCCTCTCCCAAAAACTATGCCTGGGCTCCCGCATTTCTGTGTTAACATACTGAAGATTTGTGGATCTATTTTCCATTCGTGCAGGTCCATAAGATTTCTGCTTAGGTCATCTGTCAGAGTATTTTGCTTTCCTAGCAGGAATTGAACTTGAAGATGTATCTGGTAAGTCAAGGCTGTGTTCCACAAGGCCATGGCTAGTCTGCAAAGGGGGTAGGAATGTGTACCCCCCCCCGCTTGTTTATGTACCACATAACTGTGGTGTTTTCTGTCTTTATCAGTAGTTGTCCTGCATGAAGTAAGTCCTTGAAGGCTGTCAGAGCATTCTGAACAGCTAGCATTTCTTTCTGGTTGATATGCAGATGCATCTGGTTTGAGCTCCACTTTCCCTGAATGCATCTCCCTGCCAGGTGGGCTCCCCAAGCATAGTCCGATGCGTCTGTAGTTAGGGTTTGGGTGGCATGGGTTAGAGCGAATGACAGTCCCTTGTTTTGGTGACAGGTCTCTGCCCACCAAACTCCTGTTGTAGGCAGGGAACGAGAGGAATCATTGTTTCCAGGCTGTGACAGTGTTGACTCCATAAACTTTTTAGGTACCATTGAAGTTTCCTCATATGCAGTCTCGCATATGGAATTAGTAGAATGCAGGATGCAATGAACCCCAAAGCCTGCAGAATTTGTCTTGCAGATAACTGGGTTTTTGTTGCCATTTGTTTGAAGTATGGTGCCAATTGCCTTTGTCTGGCATGAGGTAAGCCATCTGGGCAGTTGTATTCAAGCTAGCACCCAGGAATGTAATTATCTGAGAGGGTACCAGTTGTGATTTATTTTCATTTATGGTGTACCCTAGGCATACTAGAAGCCTTTTTACAAACGCCAGATGTTGAAGAGCAGTGTCCTTTGTCCTCTGCTAGAATGAGACAATAATCCAGATAAGGATAAATTTGAATGTTTCTTTGCCTGCAGAATGCAATTACTGGTGCCAGGCACTTTGTAAAGACCCTGTGCGCAGTAGATAAGCCAAAGGGCAGTGCAGAGAATTGGTAATGCAAAAAACCTGCTTTGAAGTGGAGGTATCTTCTGCAGGATTCCCTTATTGGGATATGCAGGTATGCCTCTTTTAAATCTAGAGTTACTAACCAAGCATTCTTGCCTAGCATAGGCAGTAGCTGTTGTAAAGTCAGCATTATGAATTTTGGAATGTCCAGGAACGTGTTCAGAATTGATAAGTCCAGTATTGGACGCCATGAATTGTCTTTTCTGGGTACCAGGAAAAGTCTTGAATAAAATCCTTGTCCTTTTTCCTTTTCTGATACTGGCTGAATAGCCCCCAAATCCTTGACGGGCATGACTTGTTTCTGGGCCTCTGCCCACTGGTTTTGTGGCATTTCCAGCCATCCGTTTGGAATTGGCAAAGTATGGAAATGAAATCTGTACCACTGGAATACTATGTTTAATACCCACTTGTCCTGGGTAATTAGCTGCCAATTTTGAGCATGAAGTGCTAGTTCCCCCCCAAGGGGGCTGCCAAAAGAGAAGTACTTGGAGATGGTAGAGGAAAGTCATTAAGACTGCTTACTGTACTGTTGTGCTTTGTTTCCTCCAGATTTGGAGGTGGAGGCACCCCATTGCTTTGATCTGTAAGAACCCTGTGATTGATATCTGGAGCCTTTTCAGCGCCTGGGTTTGCCCTGAGTGGCTCTGTTGGACACAGGAAAGGACCAATTTTTAGTAGGCCAGTGCCTACTGAACCTGGGTGGCTGCACTTGCAAGAAATCTTTTACAGTTTGCATAGATTTAGCTTGGTCTTCCATTTTCTTTAAAACCTCTTCTGCCTTATTACCAGAGTATCATGCTGCAAAGGGGCATCCAACAATTTAGCTTTAACATGATCAAGCAGGTTTTGCTCCTTGAGCCAGGCATGCCTTCTAATGACAGATCCAGTAACGGCGGCCCTACAAGAGGCCTCCAAGGAATCAAAACCACATTGCAAAGTATGCTTTCCAACCTGTTCTGCTGAATGCAATAAATCCTGTAACTCTATTTTACACACAGTCAGAAATCAACATAATTTTCTGTTTCAGTAAGCCCATAACATGCTGTTGATATTTAAGCATATGAAACTGGCAGTTTAAAGTCCTGACTGCCAAGGTTGCAGACGTATAAATCTTCTTACCCAATCTATCCAGCACCCTGGAATCTCTATCAGAAGGGGTAGAATTTTTGGCTGTAGAAGCCTTAACACCCTTGGGACCCTGAAAAATAGTCTCAGGATCAGCAGCAGGATTTTTGAAAAGAAATTTGTGGGAGTAAGGAACCCTGTAATACCTGTCTGGCTTACTAGGAGCCAGAGGCAGGAAATCAGAAGCCATGCTCGATTCCGAGAACACATCAACAATGCCTAATACAGGAGGTATTGCCAAAGGCCTATGCTGAGGCAGGAGGAGGAAATCCCTAAGCTTCTTTTTTGATTCAGAGAAGTCCTGACTCTTCCAGTGAAAATGTTCCCTTAAAGTATGCAAAGTCTCTCCAAAAGAGTAATCCTCAGGAGGAGATGCAGATGGGATGGACTCCTCTGCATCAGAATCCTCATAGGGTGGAATAGAAAATTCCTGATCAGAAGAGGAATCAGAAGAAATGGAAACCTGATCTGAAGATTCATAATCAGTGCCTTGCCTAAGCCTCTTAGCGGGGGGGGGGGTTGGGAACCCCTGATCAAGGTAATTAAATCTTCAGCCATTTTGATCATCTGTTTTTTAGGCATAGGGGTCTAAGCACGTGGCTCATGCGTAGGTTTTATAGACATAGAAGTTTTTTTTTTACCTTGTTTTTGTTGCTGGCATTGGTTTAATGTAAAAATGTTGAGGCCTGAAAACACCCTCAGAAGCCGGTGCCTGCTCAGTGGCTCCGGACCCATCCGAGGGAGAGACATCCATGGGTTCAATACTTTGCGAATTTTGCAGCATACCGGACTCTGAATGGGTCTCGGTAGAAGCCTGCGACTCAAAAGTAGCGGGTGTCAGGGGCTGTGAAAGCGCCTCACTAAGATCCGGCGATTGGCTTAGGAGAAGCTTAATCATTGGCTTTGGACCTCGACTGTCTGTCTCTGTCATTTTCCTTGCATTTTTTTTATGAACTCCAGTAGTCTGATTGCTAACAAATGACATTTCAGGGTAGTTAAATCTTGAACCAAAATAATATTTAGAAGCAAAAATATACATACACTTAATAGTGCATTGGTTAAATTTAGCACAAAACCGACAGCAAGGCACGTTGTGATCAGGGCCTAGGCAAGGAATACAGTACAAATGAAAATCCTTATGAGGTATTTGCTTCCCACAAGTAATACAATTATTAACTTTTACTGACATCGGTAAGGAGCATGAAAACGTTTCCCCGACGGGGTACTTAGCTTTAGTTTGAAGACTTCGGTTCTGAAACTCTAATACGAAAATTTCAGGAGTCGGCCGACTGGCACTTGCTAACTGCTTCTGCTTTGGGCACCGCGCGGCAAGAGAGAGATTAAAATGGCGTTGGCTGCATGTTTTATACCCCTGATGACCTGACGTAATGGAACAGGAGACAGCAACAGACGCAGGACCCAAGACTTTGTTTTCAGGCCGACTGAGGGCAACCTGCCAGCAGATTACCCAAATGTAATGGCTGCAACAGTGAAACACAAAGAACATCTAGTATTTTGGCCTTCTCTAATAAAAGACATTGATAAAGTACTTTCTCTCTGCAAATGCAGTTTGGTACTATTGCATACTGAACAAGAAGAACCACTTCAGCTAAGTCAAGTGCCTGAACTACCTTGGGTCAACAGCAGCCACTGATGTATTCAAGTGGAACAATCAGCATTATTTAGTATTGGTAGACTCATATTCAAACTGGTTTGAGATCGATTTACTACCTAACCTAACGTTCGCTGCTATCACCAAGTTGAAACGGCATTTCTCAGACCATGGTAGTTCACACAAAGCGGTTTCTGACAATGGTACTCGATTTACTAGTTAGTTGTTTTAGAAATTTGTAAAAGAATGGAACTTTGTACATGTTACTAGTAGTCCAGAATATCCACAGTCAAATGGACTAGCTGAACGTGCAGAACAGAGTGCAAAGCAATTACTTGAAAGGTCAAAGTGTGACAATACTGATGTCTTTTTTAATTTACTCAATCCCAGAATCATATCCCTTGACTATATACTTGGCTCACCTGCTCACAGACTTCTATCCAGGGAAACCAGAACAACATTGCATATTAGATCCAGTTTGTTGAGGACTAAAGCTAAGAACTAAAGCTTTGTTTATATGCTTGTTGTTTGTTTGCTTGTTATTTCCCTGGAACGCTAATTCCACCTAATACGCGGCTTCTCAGCACTTCTGTGGATCACTAGTGATATCTGCATTGCTTACTGTACTAATTTCCTTGTTTCACTTGAAAGAAAGTTACTGTTTGTTGTTTTTGCATTTAGTTACTTGTAACACATTGCACTCAAGTTACCTGGCACTTGCTCACTAAAGCAATTATATAAGTCAGCACTAAAAATTAAAAGCACTACACCCCTCACTCCCCACTGGCCCTTGTTTTCAATTATTAAGGAATTCCCAATATTATTCTAGCGTGTCCAAAGGTCAGTTGTCAATCTCCTCTCCGGTCCAGCTGGTGAATCTGGGAATCTTGAGGCAATGTTATAACTGCCTCATGTACACAGACAACCCTCTCCTCCTCCCACAACACAAATACTTGCGAGAGATGCAGCTATTTAGCCAAACTGGAGGCTGAGCTCTCTCAACTCAGGACTGGCAAGACCAGACAGGAGGAGAAGGCAACTACACACACCACAAAACCAGCCTCACATAATGCTACCACACCACTGAATCAAACACAAACACACAAAGACATACTCGGAGGCTCTGAGTAAAAATTTACCTAAACAGCTAAGGCCTCCAAAGCAGACACCCAAACAACTGCTACCTCAAGACACCCCACAAGCAACACATAAACCACAAAATCAGTGTGCAAAGCAGTCACAGCCCTTAAGGCCAAATACAACACCAAACATACTTGTCATAGGTGACTCCATAGTCAGACACACTGACGTCCCACTCACCAGGCTGAACAAGGAGAGGGTCACAGTAAGCTGCCTATCGGGCGCTAGAATCTGCCACATAACACAAGCACTCGGGTCACTCCACGGCAAGTACAAATATGACAGTCATTGTCGATGCTGGTGTGAACGACCTGAGACGTACCTCCCTGGACTACATGAAAAGAGACATAGAGGAGCTCTCTGATTATGTAGCCCAGGCAGGTACGACCCTGACCCTGAGCAGTATCCTTCCTTCACCAAGAATGATGCCACAATATAGAGACAAGATGATCAGCTTTAACAATTGGCTTAATGTCTGGTGTCATTCAAAGGGGATCCAGTGTCTGTCTGCCTGGGATGACATGCTTGACAACCCATGCTGCTTCGCAAGGGACGGCTTGCACCTGTCACCCTTGGGATTCCGGATATTGGCTAAGGCTCTTGCCACCCCCATAGTGCCTTTTTTAGGCAAGGCTCAAATTCTAAACCTACCACCCTAGAAAACAAAAATGGGAAGAAACTGAGGGTAATGCTGCTCAATGCCAGAAGTCTAAATCTCAAAATGCACGCACTCGAGGCCCTTCTCAGTATGGAGAACATCGATGTCTGTGCTGTAACTGAAACCTGGTTCAAGGCTCCTGAGAGCACCCGGCACTATTAGGTTTTACCTCATATCATGCGTTCGCCCCAAAACCGGACCACACCACAAAAGGAGGGGTGTATCCATATTCATAAAGGATACCCACACCTCCAGGTTGGTGGCAACGCAAAGCTTGAAACCATCCAGGTGCAACTAACCATAGGCAAAATTGCTCTACAAATTGTAGCATGCTACAGGCCACCCTCTCAAACTTAGGAACCCCACACAGCCTTCCTGAAGACACTGGAGGGTATAAATGTATCTCCAAACACCATCATATTGGGTGACTTCAACTACCCGAATATAGACTGGGAACATTACTCAAGCCCTAACTTTCTAGCCCAACAGTTCCTGGACTTCATAAATTCAAATGCCATGGAACAGCTAGTCACTGTTCCCACGAGAGGAGAAAATATACTAGATCTCATTATCACAAACATGGGGACAAAATGCTCCACACGAAGTATATCCCTCATTGGTGAGATCTGATCATAAACTAATCTCACTGGAAATCCACATCCCCCACCCCAAACAAAAAAGTCCACAGTGAAGAACTTCTCTAAAGCAAACTTCACACTACTCAAGACTGGTGTGGTATCCTTCAAGGCCCCTTAGCCAGTGGAAACCACAACCCAAGCTGCGGAAGCCCTTACAAATGCCTTCTATGAACACCTCCAGGACTGCATGGATCAGGCAATCCCAAATAGAACCAAGACTCTTTCCACAAAGGGCAAACGTCCAGTCTGGTGGACCCCAGCCATTAACAAACTTTACAATAAGAGGAGAAAGCTATTACATGATAGAACAAAATCCATAAAAGGGAAGTCACCCTGATCATTATTAGTAAAAAAATATGAGCACTCATAAAATCAACTAAGGCCAAGTTTGAGAGAAAATTGCCATGGATTCAAAGGACAATCATAAGGCCTTTTCAGCTATGTTAGGAACCTGGGTGGAAACTCCCAGATATGCTCAGAATTAGTCCAAAATGATACAAAAATCACTGAACCCACAGACATTGCCAACATACTGGCAGACAGGTTCAGTGCAAACTTCACCCTCTCCCCTAAAGGAGAGATAACTATCCCAGTGGAGTGTAGCCTCCCAGACATCTCAAATGCGCATGTGAAAGCTGCTCTCTCTAAAGCTAAAAACACAGCATCAATGGGACCGGATGGTGTCCCCGGCTGTGTGCTACACGAGCTAAATAAGGAATTAAACCCGCACATAAGGCAGCTGTTTAATCTCAGCCTTACCACAGGATACGTGCCCAAGGAGTGGCGTACGGCAACTGTGGTCCCACTCCACAAAGGCGGTGCCTCTACGGACCCTGGTAATTACCGCCCCATAAGCTTAACAAGTCTAGTCTGCAAAGCTATGGAGAGGATCATAATGGAGCTCATAAATAAAGATATAGGGGAGTTGCAGACATTGGACCCGACCCAGTTTGGCTTCGTCAAGGGCAGATCATGCCTTTTGAACTTGGTCGACTTCTTCGAAACAGTCACCAAGGCCATTGATGAGGGAAAGGCGGTCCATACAGCTTACCTTGACCTTGCAAAGGCTTTTGACAATACCCCACTCGGGTATTGTAGAAAAACTTACCAGCTTAAATGTAAACCCATATGTCACAAGATGGGTTGCAAACTGGCTTAAGGACAGAACCCACAGGGTTAGAGTTGCTGGCGCTATGTCAGACTCCAAGCCGGTCACAAGTGGTGTCCCACAGGGCTCGGTCCTTGGCCCCCTATTGTTCGGCATCTACTTCTCAGAAGTACAGGCCAACATGGGAGGACTTTGGCTGACAAAGTTTGCAGACGACTGCAAACTGGGCCATAGTGGAAAGTGCATCGGACACGGATATCCTTCAGAAGGGACTCACGGAAACAGATAGCTGGTGCCAGAGCCATGGCCTGAAGTTAAACGCCAAAAAATGTATAGTCATACCCTTCGGGAAAAACAAGGTAACCCCAAGCTACCATATAGGTGGAAATCCACTAAGCACAGAAGAGGTTATCAGGGACCTGGGGACCCAGGTTGACAGTGGCCTTTCTTTTGACACTCACGTTGCTAAAGTGGTTAGAAAGACCTTCTACATTGCCCACCTGTTCATGAAGGGATTCACATCCAGATCTAGTGAGGTCATTGTTCCCCTGTACTCTTCACTTATCAGACCAATGATAGAGTACAATGCCCCATTCGGGATGCATCTCACCCGACATCTGCAGCAATTAGAGAGACCCCAAAAGTTCCTCACCAAAAGGATAAAGAACTCCAAAATCTGTCATATACTGCCAGATTGAAGAAACTCCAGCTCTATTCAGTCGCATACCGTCTGCTCAGAGGTGACATGTGCCTGACATACAAAGCCATGTCCAACCCGGAATTAATGGACATGCTCCACCTCAAAAAATCCAAATCCACCAAAACCACTAGAGCAAGTGACTTAAACCTTAGCACGGATATAAATAGGACGTACTGGAGGGATAGATTTATCACTCAGAGACTCCCTATGCTGTGGAATAAAATCCCGGTCCATGTGAGGCAGAGCACCTCGCTGGCTTTGTTCAAGAGAAATCTTGACCTGTGGATGGGAGATCTTAGGTTTACCCCGGGAATCACCTCTGTGTCACTGCTGGACAGAGGCACAACAAACTAATGGGCACAGTATTTTTTCATATAAGGGGTGGCGTAAGCCACAAAACTTTGGGCTAGGCTTATAAACGCCTTAGGGCAGATAGGTTCATAGGTTTATACTAGGCTATGAACAGAACCATTAGAGCCCAATTATTCAGGAAGCGTTATTTCCAGAAGTCTAGCTATGATAAATCAAGCAGATTTCTTCAACCATTGAAAGAAGGCAAGACAGTGAGGATACAAATGGTGAAAGATAACAGCTATATGTACCGAGCAGAGATCCTACTTCGTAGAATCGGGTGTGGAGTACAGGAGAAATCGCAGACATCTCTTTCATGTGCTAAAACTGATATTGCAGCATTGTTCCTGTGATACAGACTCTAGATCTTGGAGCAATCTAGACAATGTTCCTGTTACAGAACTAGTCAACTTCTATTTCCATTCCTGACGATGTTCCTAAGGTTGACCATTCAGCAGAGATGGTCCCAGTTGCTAAACCTGATTCTAAATTTTATGTCACGCATTTTGGTTGTATTTCCAGAACTAGTGTGAAACGCACAGCAACCTGGACTTGATTGTATATGGATATCTAGTTCGGTATAATTGCATGACAAAGAATTATTTGTACGGACTGTACAATATAGACACTATCACTTGATATGCAATCTATTTCTCAAAGAGGGAGAAAATAGAAAAGATCAAGAGGACCCATGCAGGATAGCCTCAGCAAAACCTGCCTTGGAAATGACATCCAATTTATAATGTTTTGTGAATGCGTAAACCAAAGACCAAGTAGCAGCTTCACGAATAGAGTTGGTGTTTAAACCTTTGAAGAAAGCCCCCAAGGAAGTCACTGCTGTAGTCGAATGAGCCCTCACAGATAGATGCAACTGCTTGCCATGAAAATAATAAAAAGAAAAGAAATGGGCTTGGAAAGCCAAGAGGAGTTGGTTTGCAAACAGAATGCCAAACTCAATGTCCTGGTATGAAAAGAAACCAAGCTGATCAGACTTACGAAAGGCTTTGTTTTGTCTAAATAATATCTGAGCCGTCTATGCAAATCCAAGGTATGAAGAACCTTCTTACTAGCCTATTACAGAGAAGGGAAAAAAAGAAGGAAGCTGGATAGACTGACTAAGGGACTGCCAATTAACCATCTTGGGCATAAAGGAAGGACTCGTACAGAGAAACACCCTGTCTTGAAAAAAAAAAAACAAAAAAGTAAGTACCACCACCAAGGCCTGTAGTTTGGATACCCTTTTGACAGAGGTTAAGGCAACCAACAAAAAAAAAAAAAAAAAAGAGTCTTCCTGGTGCAGTGCTGCAAAGAAGTGTCAGCAGGCTAAAAAGGAGCCAGAGTTTTTCAAAGTCAGCATTAAGATCCCAAGAAGGAGGAATGGGTTTTATTGGGGGTCAAATATAAAGGATGCCTTTAAGAAACTGATTGACCTCAAACCTAGAGGCTAAAGGAGAAGCAAGTGGTAGACAGGCAGAAATGGCTGACAAGTGGGCTTCTACTCAAAAATACGCCAACCCAACATGCAGTAATTCACACAGATAGGAAAGAACCAAGGGTACCCCCATAACACCAAACAAAATATTTTCCATTTAGACATACAAGATCTTCTGATCATGGGTTTCCTGATCTCCTGCAGGACCCTGAGCACATCTTCAGAAAACTGCTGTTGGAAAGTAAATCAAAACTCATCACCCAAAGCATCAGCTGAAGAGTAGACAGTTGAGAGTGCTGGAGAGTTCCTTTGTCCTGTGAGAGAAGATTCTTATGGTGAGGTAACTTGTGATGACTGGCCCTGACCAGATAGAATAAGAGGGGGGGGACTAGTGCTGTCTGGGCCAAAAGGAAGTCACTAACAAGATTTTTGGAGACTTCTTCTCGATTTTGTGAAGGACCCTTGAAAGAAGAGGAAGGGGAGGAAAGGCATACAGGAACATTTCCTTCTAAGAAAAAGATGTGGCATCCACTTCCAAGCCAAAGGACTTGGGCACAGGAATAGAACTGAGGAAGATGTTTGTTTAGAGGGTAGACAGTTCATCAGTGGGATATTCGAGTAGATCTCTATGTCCAGAAACACATCCTTCTGATGTATCCATTTTTGAGGCAGTGTCCAGGACCTGCTGAGAAAGTTTGCCATAAGACTATTCTGAAGAGATACAGACTGCCTGTAGGGTAACCAGCAGATTGATGGCTATTTCCCAAGCTTGAAAGGTTAACCTACAAAGAAGGTAAAAACCTCATGCCCCCTTGTTTGTTGATGTACCACACAACTGTGGTGTTCTCCATATAAACCATCAAGGGATGGGAGACCCAGAGCACATGGAAAGCCTGAGGGATCAAAACGAGAGCCCGCATTTCCTTGATGTTGATGTGATCCACCCTCCACTGAGCCTTGCACCTTCAGAATGTAAAAGCAGCTCCCCACCCCAATTTTGATGAGTCTATGAATAGCCCTTGAGATAGCAGAGGAGGGTTGAAAGGAATATATGGATTATAAGAGAACTGCTGAATACACCAGTGAAATTCCAGTCTAAGACAAGGGAGCAAAGGAACTAGATGGCCCAGCGGGTGGATGTATTGAAGCCACACTGATTTTGAGTACCAGTGAAACTGCCTCATATAATGCCTGACTCAGGGAAGCATGGGGATGGTACAGGCCATGAAATCCTACACCTTCAGAAACTCCCTAGCTGGAAGACAGGACAGGGGAAGGAGGGACAGAAACTTTGTGAGGAAAAAACCATTGAGGCAGGAAAGGAAACCAGCACTGGAAAAGTCTAGACCCTGCAGCCTAGTAAAAAGTGACCCTGAGATGGAATCAACATTTACTTCTGAAGGTTGACAGTGAATCTCAGGCTATGCAACAGAAGCTGAATAAAATGAAGGTCTTGCACCAACTTGGAATAGGTCTTGAAGCAAAATGTCATCTAGATAAGAAAATATTTGAATGCTCTAAAGCCTGCAAAAGGGGACTACAGGGGCTAGGCATTTGGTGAACACCTCTGGGGCTATTGAAAGCCCAAAGGGCAAAGCAGAGAACTGAAAATGAGAGTAAGACACAGGGAAACGCAAATATTTCCTGGACAGAGGGTGGACAGGAGTACGAAGGTAGGCATCCTTCAGATCCAAGGAAACCAGAAAGGCCTGGGGGAGTAATACAGGAAACAGAGTCTGAAGACTGCATTCATAAGTAAAGCACTATGAGAAAGGTGTTCAAAAAGGAAAGGTCCAGGACAAGTCTCCAAGACCACTCTTTCCTGTGAGCCACAAACATCTGGGAATAAAAATCCAAAACCCTATCATTCTATGGAACAAGCTGAATGGTACCCAGGGGTCCAGCAGACCCTGCAATACCCTTGAAAATTTAGGAAGCTGCTCTGCAGGGTTTGAGGAATACCAGAGAAAGATGGAAGGGTCTTCCATCTCATGAAATATCTCTCCCAGATAATGCAGAGAGCCCAGGTGTCTGTGGTAATCATCTGCTAAAGAGACAGAGAGAAAGTGTAATGGACAGAGGAACCTGGCTGAAGAAGAGATGGCATACAGTCACAGATGGCTACAGATTTGATGGGAAAGAACTGCTTCTAATGCCTGGGTATTTGAGTAGGCTTATCAGGGAAAAAAAACACACCTAAGCACCTCCTTACCTTTGGAAGACTTGTCTATGCAGTCTACATATAAACGCAGTCTTACTAGGATAGTTCCTCTGAAACGTGGGAATAGATGACATAAAAATGTGCTTCAAATCCTTCATGACCTTACCATGATCATGTAAGGTCTTGAAAAGCTCAGCCACACAAGTACCAAACAAATTCAGGTTATCAAAGGGAACATCCACAAGTTCTGCTTTGATATCATCTGGCAAGGCCTGAAGGGAAAGCCAGAAATGGCACCTCATCAATAAGCCACAAGCAGCAGCCCTAAAAGATGCATCAGCTGCATTTGATAGAGTAACTGGCAACCTGGGAAGTGGAACTGAGCAAGAAGACAGTCGAGACCATACCCTTAGAGTCAGGAATATCAAACAATATTCCATATCTGCGAAAGAAAGGACAGGATGCACCTTGGCAAAGTCTGGTAATTGATGGTCCTAAAGGTTAAAGTAGCAGAAGTGTATACCTTCTTACCAAACCTCTCCACGGCTCTACTATCTTTATCTGAAGGAAGAGCTTAGAAGAAGGCAAAAGCCAAGAAGGCTCATCAGTAGATATAGAAATCCCTGCAGGATCAGAGGAATGGTACTTGTATAAGAACTTGCAGGCATCCGCCACCTTATACAACTTGTTAGTTTCCTTAAGAGCTGGAGGTTGAGAATCAGGTGTCAGAGAAGCAGCGGAAAAGGTATCCAATGCAGCAGCCAATACAGTGGGATAGCTGAAGGTTTAGGAGAGCCCATTTGTAACAACTCATAATACTTTTTCTGTCTGATACTTCGGAGCAATCCATTTTGAAATGCTCCATCATATGCAGAACCATGTCCCCAGAAGAAAGCTACTCTAAAGGAGAATCAGGACTGACAGCTTCCTGCCTCCTCCTCCTCAGACCCATAGTCTAAAGGTGAAGGCAATTACGAGGAACAAGCCAGTGAGTCCGCCAAAATACTCAAGGTCCCTAGCCTTCTTAAGGGTACAGTACCAAGGAGGTGCAGAACTGAAACCCCCTGAAAAGGCTTCAGTGCCATCAAGGCACTGACAAACCTTGAGTAAAGTCCTGCCATTCCCTTTGTGAATCCCTTGTAGCTGACGCATGCTCATTTTTCTTCCTTTTCTTCACTAATACGTCTGCTCTGACAAAATGTGGACCCCTGCCTGGATTTAATTAAGATACCTGGCACCTCTTCCCCAACAAAGATGTAAGGGATCCCTTTAAGCCCCTCAGAAATGACCAGCTGTGGTTAATTCCTCAATGCCAATGGCAGATGTTTGCAGGGCCTCCAAGGATGTGTGAGAAGCAGCTTTCATGCCGGTCTCCAAGAAGGTCACAGTGCAGGAAACTGATAGCAATGCTAGACTATCCTCTGTGCTCTCACTCACCTGAAGACAGATGTCCAGTGGAAGTTGGACAGCAGCGGAATCAGGCCTAGACTTCTTGACCTTTTTGGGGGGGGGGCTATAAAGTACAGTTTTGTACCTACCATAAATGTAGATGTTCGAGTGTATACACTGCTGCAGTCATTACACTTAGGTAATCCTGCCGTAAGGCGGTTCGCCAGTCGGCCTGAGTTCCAAAGTCTTGGTCCGGCTTCGGTTGCTGTCACCTCCTCCCTGACGTCAATGTGACAGGGGTATATAAGATGCAGCCGATGCCATTTTCTTCAGTTTTTCTTGCCCCAGATGTCAGGTGCCTCTAAATAGGTAGGCAATTCCAATTGCTAATAAGACATACATAAGAACAGCAAAAAACAACTTACAGCTACCAGCCAATACTCCCCATAGGTAGTAAGGGTAGAAGACATAGGTAAGTACCAGCCAGTAAGAGGGGAAGGAGGGAGGGTAACCTGGACTGCAGCAGTGTATACACTCGAACATCTACATTTATGGTATGTACAAAAAGTACAGTTTTGTACCTACCATAAATGTAGATGTTCGAGGATCCACATTGCTGCAGTCCTAACTATTGGGTAGTCCGTTGTCCCAGTCGGCCCGAATACCAAAGTATATGGCTGACGTCGGTCAAGGCGCATTAGACTGACGTCAGTACGTCAGGGTACTAATGCGCATGACCGACGTCATATCCTCAGTCTTTTCTTGCCCCAGATGTCAGAAGACCCTAAAAAGACAAGGCCAAAACCAAAAACTCCAAACATTCCTGCACCAAAAATATGTACAATATATACAAAATTACCAGAGTATAACCTCACCTACACAACCACCCCTAAACACAGAGGGGAAGGAGGGAGGGTAATTGGACTGCAGCAATGTGGATCCTCGAACATCTACATTTATGGTAGGTACAAAACTGTACTATGTTCTTCATTCCACATTGCTGCAGTCCTAACTATTGGGTAGAATCCCAAAGCAGAGGTATGGGAGGCTGGCAAATCATAAGGAAGCAGGAGCTGACAACATGCCTTGCAAAATAGCTGTGGCAAAACCAGCCCTAGATTTAGAGTAGAGAGGAAGGTGATAATGCTTAGAGAAAGTATGCACTGAACTCCAAGTAGCTGCCTCCAAAATATCCTTAGTTGCCACCCCCCCTTAGAAATGCTGTTGAAGTGGCAGTAGCCCTAGTGGAATGAGGCCTAATCCCAGCTGGAATCTCCTTGCCATGATGGGAATAACAAAATGCAATGCAAAACCCAATCCACTTAGAAATAGTTTGTTTTGACACAGGCTTGCCCTGAGAACTCAAAGCAAAAGAAACAAACAACTGCTGAGACTGCCTAAAATCCTTAGTCCTGCTTAAATAATAACGCAATTGCCTGTGTACATCTAAAGTGTGCAAAATCTTTTCCCTTTATTTTGGGGATCTGCATAAAAAGTAGGCAAATGAATAGTTTGGTTTAAAGCCACACTAGAAACCACCTTAGGCATAAAGGAAGGATTAGTACGTAATGATACCCTATCCTTATGAAAAATCAAAAGGCTCTACCGCCATAAGGGCCTGCAATTCAGAAACCCTTCTTGTAGAAGTAATGGCCAACAAAAAAGCAGTCTTCCAAGACAAGTATTTCAATTCAGCAGTAGCCGTAGGCTCAAAAGGTTGTAGAGTAAGTTTCTCCAACACAAAATTGAGATCCCAAGCAGGAGTAGGAGCTCTACGTGGGGGTCTTATATTCTTTGCCCCTCTAAGAAATTGCTTGAACAAAGGATGCGAAAACAATGGTGGGTCACAATCATAGTGAGCTGAAATTGCTGCAGCATGAATCTTAATGGAAGAGAAAGACAAACCTTTGTCCAATAACTCAGTAAGATATTGAACAGCCACACTCAAATTAGGCTCAGAAATCTCCAAATTGTTTGCTGCACTCCAAAATAAAAATCTCTTCCATTTTTCTGCGTACACTTTCCTTGTACTAGGTCTTCTGGCTTCCAAAATCACATTTAAAACTTGTTGAGGAAGTTGAGACCTGCTGTGTTTCAAAACAGAATATGCCAGGCTGTTAGATGAAGAGAGTGAAGCTTGACATTGAGCAGGTGACCGTCCCTCTGAGACAACAGGTGTGGAATCAAAGGTAAAGGCCATGGAGGCTTCCTTACCAGACTCCTCAGTAATGGGTACCAGTGTTGCCGAGGCCAATCTGGAGCTATTAAAATCATCCTTGGCTTGTCTTGTCTGACCTTTAGGAGCACCTTTGGGAGAAGAGGCAGAGGTGGAAAGGCATACACATGAAGATTTTTCCAACTGAAAGAAAGAGCATCCACTTTCCAAGCTGTGTGATGAAACCTCTTTGTGCAAAACTTTGGCAGCTGGTGGTGTAGTGGAGAAGCGAACAGATCTATGTCTGGAGTTCCCCATGACACTGTCAATTTTCGAAATACATGAAGATCCAGCCAGTTTCCACTCGTGGGGATCCATGATTTGTCTGCTTAACACATCTGCTAAGGAGTTCTGTGCTCCCGGCAGAAACCTTGCCTGAAGAGTTAGTTGCAAGCTGAGCGCAGTCTCCCATAAAATCATTGCTTGCCTGCACAACGGGTAAGAATGTGTTCCCCCTTGTTTGTTGATGTACCACATGACAGTTGTGTTGTCTGTTAGAATCAACACCTGCCCTGGAAGAAGTAACTCCTTGAAAGCCATTAATGCAAACTGGACTGCTAACATCTCTTTCATGTTGATATGTAGATGCTGTAGTCTGGCAGGCCACTTGTCTTGTATCCACTTTCCATTTAGATGAGCTCCCCAAGCAATGTCTGAGGCATCTGTCGTTAGAATCTGACTCGCCTCTGGCCGGGTCACAGAGAGTCCCTTGTTTAGGTGACATTCCTGAGCCCACCACAAAAATTCCTTTTGAATGCAAGGTATTATTTGAATGACAGTGTCCAAATCCTGGCAGTGCTGTGTCCATACATTTTTGAGATACCATTACAGCTTCCTCATATGCAGTTTGGCATTGGGAAGCACCAGAATACAAGATGCCATGAACCCTAAGGCTTGAAGGACTGTCCTTGCAGTCAGCCCGGACTGAAGAGATAGTTGATGGAAGTAACCGGAAAGATTCTTTTGTTTGTCCGGGGTTAAAAAGGCCATCTGGGCTGCTGTATTCAGTCTCACACCCAGAAAGCACATGTCTTGAGAGGGTACTAGACTGGACTTTATTTCGTTCACAGAATACCCTAGGCATCTTAGCACTGCTATCACATATTCCAAATGCTGTAAAAGGTCTTCCTTTTCTTGAGCCAGAATCAGGCAGTCGTCCAAGTAAGGATAGATTTGGATTCCTTTTAGCCTGAAGTAAGCTATCACTGGAGCCAGAACCTTTGTGAATACTCTGGGCGCAGTGGATAAGCCAAAGGGCAATGCAGAGAACTGATAATGAGAATCTCCAGCTCGAAAACGCAGATACTTCCTGCAACTTAGTCTGATAGGCACATGAAGGTAAGCTTCCTTGAGATCCAAAGTTACCATCCAGTGATCTTTGCCCAGCAGAGGTAAAAGCTGTTGTAACGTCAACATTTTGAACTTGGGAATATCCAGATAAGTGTTGAGGATAGATAAATCCAAAATTGGTCTCCACGTGTTCCCCTTCTTCGGTACTAGGAACAGGCGAGAGTAAAATCCTAGGCCCCTTTCTGGCACAGGAACTGGCTGAATGGCCCCTATTTGGAGCAACAGAGAAATTTGCTTGTGAGCCTCTTGTCTTTGTACAGGAGGAATGTCTGGCATGCCTTTGAAAGGAGGCAAGGTATGGAAATAAAACCTGTAACCGTGGTGAATGATATCCAAAACCCATCTGTCTTGGGTAATTAAATCCCAATTTTCTTTGAAAAGAGCCAGCCTTCCTCCCAAAGGTGCTGCCAGGCGAGAATGTACTGGCAGCTGAAAAGGTAGGTCATTGGGTCTGTTTACGAAAGGACTGACCCCTGCCCTCACCAGAAGTCTGAGCAGGTGAACTCCCTGTTCTAGGCCTAAAAGAACCTTGAGCTCTGCCCCTACCACGCCTAGACCTACCCCTAGACTGGGAATCATAAGCAGGATATGTCCATCCCTTAGAAGGCCAATTTCTACTAAACTTCGGAGGCTGCACCTGCAAAAATCCTTAACAGTTTGCATAGACTTAGCCTTGTCCTCCATTTTCTTTAAAACTGCTTCCACAGGCGAACCAAACAACACATCAGACTGTAAAGGAGCATCCAAAATCCTTGTCTTAACATGCTCAGCTAAATTCTGATCCCTCAACCAGGCGTGCCTACGAAGAACAGAACCAGTGGCAGCCACCCTCGAGGAGGCCTGCACAGCATCAAAACCACACTGCAAGGAATGCTTACCCACCTGTTCAGACACATGAACTAAATCCTGCAACTCTTTACACCCAATACCTTCTGCCAGAGCATCCACCTTAGACTTCAATTGTGAAAGGAGATAATTCTGATATTTTAACATGTGAAACTGACAATTCAACGCCCTCATGGCTAAAGTGGAAGAAGTATACACTTTCTTTCCCCATCTATCCAAAGCCCTTGCCTCTTTATCAGGAGGAACAGGATTTTTAACAACAGAAGCCTTCACACCTTTAGGCCCCTGAGAGACAGTTTCGGGTCTGCCCTAGGACTCTTAAAAGATACTTATGAGCTTCAGGCACCCTATAGTACCTATCCGGTTTAACTGGGGCAGGAGGCAAAGAATCAGGATTCAGGAAGCCTCTGCAAAACATCTTCCACCACATTCAGAACAGGAGGTATAGCTAAAGGCCTATGCTGGGGTAAAACAAGAATTCCCTAAGCCTCTTCCTGGAATCAGAGAAATCTTGACCTTCCCATTTAAAATGCTCCCTCATGGAATGCAGAGTCTCTGAAAATGAAAAATCCTCAGGAGGAGAAGCTGAAGGAGTAGAATCATCCACATCAGAATCAGAATAAGGAGGATACTCCTGCAAGTCTTCAGCCGAAGACTCAGAAGCCTCCGAACACTGCTCAAAACTCTCAAACTCAGGTTCCACCCTAGGCCTCTTATCAGGAGGGGGCATAGAACCTCTAATCATAGTAATCAAATCCTCTGCCATTTTAAGCATATGTTTCTTAGGCAAAGACCCTGAAGCACTAGTAGAAACCCCCACTGAAGTTTAACTTGGCCTGCCTCTCAAAGAAGCCTTGGAAACAGAAGGGGAGGCTCTAACCACCTTAGGAAGAGAGGGAAGAACAGCCACCTGAGAAGCCCCTTCAGCCTGGCCTACTTCCTGAGAGGACACATCCTGTAACAGTAAAGTCTCTCCCTGAGACTCCAAAGAAACTCCTGGCAGAACCTCCGGCTCCACTGAGCCTTCTAAAGAACCGACGTCCGGGACTGTCGGTTCTTCCACTCTAGGCTTTGCTGCTTTGTCCTTGCGCTTTTGGCGAAGCGGCCGGAGCATCCGACGGCATTTTATAATTACAACGCTTCCCAAAACTAACCTGGCACAGTCTAACCTTCTCTTAATAGTGCGTTTGTTAAATCTAGCACAAGAGCGCATCCAACAACGCCGTGCTCAGGCCCTAAACAAGGTATACACAAAGTATGGTAATCCCTATGAGGTATCTGTTTCCCACAAGAAATACAGTTATTCACTTTTTCTGACATCCGTTAAATACTGAGGCAAGAAAACCAAAATATTCCCCAACGGGTACTTAGCCAACTTTGATTCGGTCTGAAACTCTGACTTCAGAAACTTTCAGAACGCCAACCTGCACTCGCAAAACTGCTTCTGCATCGGACCATGCGGCAAAAAAGACTGGGGATATGACGTCGGTCATGCGCATTAGTACCCTGACGTACTGACGTCAGTCTAATGCGCCTTGACCGACGTCAGCCATATACTTTGGTATTCGGGCCGACTGGGACAGCGGACTACCCAATAGTTAGGACTGCAGCAATGTGGAATGAAGAACATCTGTACTATGTTCATTGTGTTACACTGCTGCAGTCATTACACTTGGGTAGAATCCCAAAGCTGAGCTAGGGTGGCTGGTTCTATAAGGCATTAGGGGTGGCTATAAGGCCCTGCAGCACTGCAGTGGTAAAACCAGCTCTGGATTTAGAGAATAGAGGCAGATGGTAATGCTTGGTGAAGGTATGTACAGAACTCCAAGTTGCAGCTTCCAAAATATCCTTGGTAGGTACTCCCCTGAGGTAGGAAGTTGAAGTGGCTGTTGCTCTGGTGGAATGAGATCTAATGCTGCTAGGTACAGGTTTTCCATGGTATGTGTAGCAGAAACATATACAATGTCCTATCCATTTTGAAATAGTCTGTTTTGAAATGGCTTTTCCCTGTGCTCCTGCAGCATGTTTGTTTGCGTCTTTTGGCTTTTCCCAGTTAGGGGTCGCCACAGCGGAACTCCGGTCCGCTAATGATTGGCAGTAGATTATTTCACGTGCTGGCTTGCCGGGCCTAACGCACAACCTTCAACGAAGGAACACCCATTCACGCATGTCGCCACACAGAAGACGCTCTAACTGAGAATCTAACGGGCAACGTCTAACTGTGAGGCGACAACGCTACCGTAGCACCACCACCACAGCATGTGCTCCTGCAGCATATGCTACCAATAATTGCTCAGATTTTCTGAAAGCTTTGGTTTTCTCCAAGTAGAAGCGTAACTGCCTGTGAATGTCCAAAGAGTGCAGTAGTCTCTCCCCTTTATTCTGTGGTTTAGGATAAAAAGTTGGCAGGTTTATAGTTTGGTTTAGAGCCACACTGGATACCACCTTTGGCATAAACGTAGGGTTAGTTCTTAAAGACAACCTGTCCTGGTGGAAAATGAGGAAAGGTTCCACTGCCATTAGTGCCTGTAATTCTGAAACTCTTCGTGCTGATGTTATTGCCAGGAGCAGAGCAGTTTTCCAAGAGATATATTTTAATTCTGCTGTGTTAGCTGGCTCAAAAGGAGGTAAAGTTAGTTTTTCCAAAACAAAGTTGAGGTCCCAATTTGGAGTAGGTGCTCTACGGGGCGTTCTTATGTTTTTAGCCCTTCTGAGGTACTGTTTTAACAGAGGATTAGAAAAAAATTGGTGGATCCGTGTTGTAATGAGCAGAGATGGCAGAGGCGTGGATCTTGATGCATGAGAAGGAGAGGCCTTTGTCCAGCATCTCAGCTAAGTATTGCAGTATCTGAGGAATGTTTGGGACAAGAGGGTCAAGGCTGTGAGCTTGGTTCCAGGCACAGAATCTCTTCCATTTATCCGAATAGGCTTTCCTGGTACTAGGCCTTCTGGCCTCCAGAATGACATCCATACCAGCTTTGGAGAGAGGCATTGCTTGCTTGACTAAGGAATCTTCCATGCAGCTAGGTTTAAGGTCTTTAGCTGGCTGTGTCGTATTTGATTGTTGTGCTGAGTCAGCAGATGTGGGATTTGAGGCAAAATCCAGGGTGGTTCTTGTGCTAAGCTCCTTAAGACTGGGTACCAGTGCTGGCGTGGCCAGTCTGGTGCAATCAGGATCATCTTTGGCTCTTCTTGCCTGGCTTTTATGAGAACCTTTGGCAGGAGAGGTAGTGTTGGGAAAGCGTATACTTGTAGGTTCTCCCAGCTGAATGAGAGAGCATCCACTTTCCATGCTTGTGGATGGTAACTCCTTGTGCAGAATTTTTGTAGCTGGCAGTTTATTGGGGATGCAAACAGATCTATGTCCGGGCTCCACCATTTCTGTGTTATCATTCTGAATATTTGTGGATTCAATTCCCATTCATGGGGATCCATGATGTTTCTGCTTTCTCTCCTGGCAGGAATTGTGCTTGCAGACGAACTTGAAGGCTTATAGCTGTGTTCCACAAGGTCATGGCTTGTCTGCATAGGGGGTAGGAGTGAGTGCCCCCTTGCTTGTTTATGTACCACATAACTGTGGTGTTGTCCTGTCTTTAGCAGTAGTTGTCCTGGATGCAGCAGGTCTTTGAAAGCTATAAGGGCATTTTATACAGCTAGCATCTCTTTTTGATTGATGTGGAGATGCATTTGTTCTGCGGGCCACGTGCCCTGAATACATTTGCCTGCCATGTGTGCTCCCCAGGCGTAATCCGATGCATCTGTTGTCAGTGTTTGCCTGGCTGTGGGTTGTGTAAAAGGCTGTCCCTTGTTGAGGTGACAAGCTTGAGCCCACCATTGAAACTCCTGTTGAAGGCAAGGGGTTAGTGGTATAACTGTTTCCAAACTTTGACAGTGTTGAGACCATACATTCTTTAGGTATCACTGTAGTTTCCTCATATGCAGTCTGGCATATGGAATTAGTAGTATGCAAGATGCCATGTAACCCAAGGCCTGCAGAATTTTTCTTGCAGGGAGTTGGGTCTTTGTTGCCATCAACTGAAAGTATTGAGTCAGTTGTCCTTGCTTGTCTGGCGTGAGATAAGCCATCTGGGCCGTTGTGTTCAAGCTGGCACCCAGGAATATAATCTCTTGTGAGGGTACTAGTTTTGATTTCTTTTCGTTTACTATATACCCCAGGCAACTTAACTTTTTTACAAACGCCAGATGCTTTAGAAGAATGTCCTTGCTCTCTGCTTGAATCGGGCAGTAGTCCAGGTACGGATAAATTTGAATTCCTTTCTGTCTACAAAATGCAATTACTGGTGCCAGGCACTTTGTGAAGACCCTGGGCGCAATAGATAAGCCAAAGGGCAGTGCAGAGAATTGGTAGTGCATTGAACCAGCTATGAATCTGAGGTATCTTCTACAGTTTTGTCTGATAGGGACATGGAGGTATGCCTCCTTGAGGTCCAAAGTCACGAGCCAAGCTTTCTTGCCCAGCATGGGAAGAACCTGCTGTAGTGTCAACATTTTGAATTTCGGAATATCCAGGTAAGTGTTTAGAGATGAGAGATCCAGAATGGGCCTCCAGGCTTTGTCCTTTCTGGGTACCAGAAAGAGTCGAGTAAAATCCTTGTCCTTGCTCCTGTGATGGTACCTTTTGAATAGCTCTCATATATACGAGTGCTGTAATTTGTTTTTGAGCCTCTGCTCACTGATTTGGTGGCAGATCTGGCATTCCTTTTAACCTTGGCAGAGTGTGAAAGTGGAACCTGTAACCTTGAAATACAATGTTGAGAACCCATTTGTTTTTGGTGTCCATTTGCCAATTGTGGTAGAAGAGTGCCAGATTTCCTCCCAAGGGGGCTGCCAAGAGGGATTTGTTTGGCAGCTGTAGTGGGAAGTCATTGGAGCTGCTTTTTATATGGTTGGGGCCCGTCTTCCCCTTCTTTCTGGCCTGATGCAACCCATTGTTAAGGCCTGTAAGGACCTTGTGTTTGACCTCTACCTCTTGGACATCTGTATCTTCCCCTTTGAGGTCTGTCTGTAATTGGAAAGGACCAATTCTTAGTTGGCCAGTTTCTGCTAAATCTAGGAGGCTGAACCTGTAAGAAATCCTTCACCGTTTGCACAGATTTTGCCTTATCCTCCATTTTCTTTAATACCTCTTCTGCCTTAACTCCAAACAACACATCCTGTTGCAAAAGTGCATCCAATAATTTTGCTTTAACATGACCTGGTAACGTATGTTCTTTTAACCAAGCATGTCTTCTAATGACAGAGCCTGTAACTGCTGCTCTGCAGGAGGCCTCTAAAGAATCAAAACCACATTGCAAAGTATTGTTTCCCACTTCTTCAGCTGCATGCAATAAATCCTGCATTTCTTTAAAATTAGGAGGATCTGATTCTGGAAGCATTTTTTGTTTCAACTGAGACAGTAAAAACTGCTGATATTTTAGCATGTGAAACTGGCAATTTAAGGCTCTCATTGCTAAAGTTGCAGACGTATATACTTTCTTTCCCAATCTGTCTAATGCTCTGGAATCTCTGTCAGAAGGAACTGGATTCTTGGCTGATGAGGCCTCAACTCCTTTGGGTTCATGAGAAATAGTTTCAGGGTCAGCTACAGGGCTTTTATACAGAAATTTATGTGAGTCAGGGACTCTTTAGTATCCGTCAGGTTTAACAGTGGCTGGAGGTAAGGAATCATGATTTAAGCAGGATTCAGTATACACATCATCCACAATATCTAACACTGGCAGAATAGCAAGGGGTCTTTGTTGAGGTAATAACAAACTCTTTCTTCACAAATACTATCCAAACATTGGCTAGTCACCTATCTCCTGACACCTCAAACCTGCCCACATCTTCTTCTACTCCACCTCCTGCTTTTCATTTTGAACCTATTCCTACCTCCTTTATCTTCTCACTCCTTAATAAACTAAAACCTACCACCCCTTCTGCACACAGACTCCCTGCAGAGTTCCTTCAAATAGCTGCCAAAGCTATAGCCTATCCCATCTCTATACTCTTAAACAGATCTATTACAGAAGGAACTGTTCCCTCTATCTGGAAAATATCTCATATTATTCCACTCCACAAAGGTGGGAACTCCAATGACTTCTCTATCGTCCTATAGCACTCCTATCCCCTCTTGCTAAAATATTGGAAAAATGCATACATAAACAACTACTTAACCACCTTCTCCAAAACAGCCTACTTGCTTCTTGTCAGCATGGATTTAGACCTTCCCATAGCACCACCACTGCATTGCTCTCCTTTACTAACTCCATCAACTTTAACCGCAATAAAAATATTCTATCATCTGCAGTCTTCATTGACTTGTCTAAAGCTTTCGACATGGTTAACCACCAACTTCTTCTGCACATTCTTACTTCTCTCTCACTTGATGCTCCTTCCATTACTTGGTTCACATCTTACTTAAATAACCAACAGGCAGTTCTCTGGAAAAACTTACTATCTGATCACCTTCCTATCTCTGTAGGGGTTCCTCAAGGCTCTATCCTAGGCCCCCTTCTATTTTCCATCTTTATCAATGACCTGCAAACAGCTATCCCTAACACCACCTGCATTCAATACGCAGATGACTACAATAATCTGTACAGCCACCTCTCAAACTGAACTCCAGTCTATTACCCAAAACGCCTTTAACACTGTAGAACAATGGTTCTCTCAACGATGCCTGCTCCTTAACCCTAAGAAAACTAAACTACTACTCTTCTCACCTACTCGAAAGTCCATTCCTTTACACTTCACTCTCACTTCCAACAACAGTACAGTTACCTTGCCTGATCTTACCACTAAGCTATTAGGAATAACTATAGACAATAATCTCAACTTTGATTCTCACATTAACAATACTATAAAATCAGTTAACAAAAAAATAGGATCACTATATAGAATCAAACCCTTTCTCACTCCACTAGCAAGGACCACCATAGCTAGAACCCACCTAATCTCTACCCTACTCTATGCCTCACCAATATTCACCAATCTCTCTAAAAATAACCTCAATAAACTAGTAACATCCTATAATAACATTGCTAGATTTGCTACAGCATCTACTTTCAGGACCCATCACTGCCTGAACCTAAAAGAACTAGGATGGCTTGAACTCCCCCAATCCACTCAAACTCCAACAGCTTACAATAGTGCACAAGACCCTATACCAACCTAGCAAAACCCCAATACTTTCCAGTCTCATTACACCTTACACTAACCTGAGACACCTGCGCTCTTCTAACAAACCTCTGATCCATACTACTAAAACTAACAATTTAGCAGGTGATTGCTTCTTCTCCAATGCTGTTGGAAAAATATGGAATAAGCTTCCATCTGAGATCTCATCTCTCACATCACTCCCTCTGTTTAAAAGGAATCTAAAACTTTATCTCAGTAAACACTGGATTTGCTCCTGTACTAACCCAGACTAACCCTATCTCCTCTTTTCTTTTTCTTATTTCTTTCTCACTTCTTCTCTATTCTTTTTCTTCCTCATATCTCTAATACCTTTCCCTTTTCACCTCAACGCATTTTTTTATCAATTTTTATGTTAAATTTCATTGTAATTAATAATATGTGTATGTCACAATAATACTTGTTTTGTAATTAATATTGGAGCTTTTCTCTCCGGGCCTCTACTGAAAATGGACATGTATCCAGCTAGACTAGCCCGGTCAACAAATGTAAAATAAAATAAATAAATAAAAAGGAAGTCTCTGAGCCTTTTCTTGGATTCTGAGTAATCCTGGCCTTCCCAGTGGAAATGCTCCCTCGTGGTATGTAGGGTTTCCCCAAAGGAGTAGTCCTCAGGCGGTGAGGCTGAAGGAATTGATTCCTCAGCATCAGAATCCTCATAAGGGGGTAAAGAGTATCTTAGGTCTTAGGATGAATCAGAAGAGATGGACACCTGGTCGGATGAGTCATAGTCTGCATCCTATCTAGGCCTTTTATCAGGAGGCGGATGGGACCCCCTGATCAGAGTGATTAGGTCTTCGGCCATTTTGAGCATTTGTTTCTTAGGCATGTAGGCCTGCCCTGGAGAATGCTGTATTTGTTTCTTTGATTTTAAAGGAGGCTTAGACTTAGCTGAGGGTTTAATGCTTAACTGAGTAGGTCTGAAGACACCCTCTGAAGCTGTGGGTTGCTCAGCTACTCCAGATCCCTCCGAAAGTTTAGTCTTGGTAGGCTGAATAACTTGTGTGTCTGAAGGCCCAGCCATCTCCACATGATAGTCAGAGGCGGCCTGTGGTTCTACAGAAGCGGTAGTCAGGGGCTGCAAAGGCACCTCGCTGAAAACCGGCGACTGGCCTAGAAGAGGCTTCGTCGTCAGTTTTGGGCCTCGGATGCCTATCCTTGTCTTTGCGCTTTTTGTGTATTCTGGTCGTCGGAAGTTCCGACAGCATGGTATAATTGAATTTTCTACCAAAATAATGTTGGGCAAAACCAAACAAACTTTTAATAGTGCGCTTGTTAAACCTAGCACAAAACCGACAACCAGTGACGTCGTGGTCTGGGCCTAGGCATGGGATACAATAGGAATGGAAATTCTTATGAGGCATTTGCTTCCCACAAGAAATACAGTTATTAACTTTTACTGACATCGGTCTGAGGCAAGAAAAAGTTTCCCCAACGGGGTACTTAGCTTTGTAGAAGACTTCGGTTCTGAATTAGGAATGAAAATCTCAGGAGACGGCCGACCGGCACTTGCGAACTGCTTTTGCTTCGGGCACCGCGCGGCAAGAAAGACAGAAGAAAATGGCGTCGGCTGCATCTTGTATACCCCTGTCGCACTGTCATCAGGGAGGAGGCAATAGCAACCGATGCCGAACCAACACTTTGGAACTCAGGCCGACTGGGGAACCGCCTGACGGCAGGATAACCCAAGTGTAATGACTGCAGCAGCGTAACACGAACACCCTGGGAAGAGCAGATTCTACCATGGTACCATGGGCCAAAAGCTTGAGACGCTGGTTCTCAAGGTAAATGGAGAGTGAAGAAAGCCAGCTATGCAAGTCATGGGTACAAAAGCCTCACAGATGGAACCCTGAGTGCGGTTATGAGATGCACTTTAGCAAAACAGGCACTTATTGCGGTTTTTATGGAGAATCTACCTCCCACACTTACATTTCCCTTTCTTGCAGGGCACGTAAACCCACTGAACAATGTAAGAAAAAGAAAAAAAAATCCAGTGGGGTACTTATCTAAAAGACCTAGGCTCAGTATAAGCAGCAAAGTGAAGGGCATTCAGACCAATGTACAGTAATGGTGTTAAGACTGGTGTCAGAGTAGTTCTGAGTTGGAGCGTACGTATGTCACCTTTATGCCCTACACTTGCTCAGGGTGCATACATCTGATGTATGACACACCCTAGGTAACAAAGGGTTTGGTATACTGGCCAGACATTGGGTTATCCTTGGCAGGAGATCCCAGAGGTGATGAATACTGTAACAATGATATAGACAGAAGAACAAACAAACAATTACCCTCTTACATTCTCATAAACAGTTTTGGAAAGAGGTTAACCTTCTTGCAGGAATAAAACCTCTTCATGATAACCTGTCTGCAAACCCCATTCAATGTGGTATAAAAGAAGTTATGTACCTACCATAACGTTCCATGTTAGTTGTCTTCTTCTCGCCTTCTTTCTTGCTGGTTGGGTTCGGAGCCGATCCCCGGCTCCGACTCTGCCATCTTCAAAAGCTCGAGAGCTGCTTACTGGCTCGAGGCCCCCCTATATCCCATGATGCCTGGCGCTAGATACCCAGATCTCATTTGGTAAGTCTAACTGCAGACATAATAATAAAGGAATCCTATCCTAGAATGCATAAATCCTACTGGAGAGACTACTAGTCAGAAAGGAATAGCCAGAGAAGACTCAGCCAGTGAAAAATCAAGAGGAACTTTTCTCGGTCCACTAGGATAGGGGGATGGAGGGCGGGATGCAAGAAAGAAGGCGAGAAGAAGACAACTAACATGGAACGTTCTGGTAGGTACATAACTTCTTTATGTTAAGTTGTCTATCTTGCCTTCATTCTTGCTGGTTGGGACAGCGTCGCTAGGACCTAAAGTCCTGGGTGGCTCATCGGAAAAGACTCTTCAGAACAGTGGAACCAAAATCAGCTCTGCTCCTGGAAACCAAATCCAACTTGTAATGCAAAATAAAAGTATGTGGGTTGGCCCACGTAGCCGCAGCACAAATAGATTCCATGGGCAACCTAGCCTGAAAGGCCACCGAAGTGGCTAAAGCTCTGGTGGAGTGACCTTTTGGTTTAACTGGCAATTCTTTATTCCTCAGTTGATATATGAATGTGATGAAAGAAGTCAACCACCTGGATAAGGTTACCTTGGAGACTGGAAAACCTTGTTTACCGACTGCATAAGACAGGAAAAGTTGGTCCGATTTTCTAATGTCCTTAGTTCTATGCAAATAAAAGCGTAGCTGCCTGTGAACATCTAAGTGATGCAACTTGTATTCCGCACTGTTGGGAGTGGTTAGGAAAAAACACAGGAAGGTCTATGGACTGATTCAAGTTACTCTCTGAAGAGACCTTAGGAAGGATTAGTCCTAAGAGCAACCCTGTCATTGTGGAACACGAGGTATGGGGGACGGATAGAAAGAGCCTGGAGTTCCGAAACTCTTCTGGCTGAAGTAATAGCTACCAGAAAAAAGGGTTTTCCAAGATAAGAACTTCAAGGAACAAGATGCTGCAGGTTCAAAAGGGGGCAAAATTAGGGAAGCTAAAATCAAATTTAGATCCCACAGTGGTGGAGGATCTCTCACTAGGGGCCTGAGCAGAGTGGTCCCCTTTGAGAAAGGCTTTACATAGCTTATGAGACATGATATTGTTTTCAGACAGGCCAATGTGAAAATTTGAAATTGCAGCTAACTGAACTCTAACTGTAGCGGAAGCGGACCCAGCATGGAAGAGTTCCGCAAGAAATTCCAAAATGTGGTGTACAGGGGCTAAAAAGGGGTCTATACTTTTAGCCTCTGCCCAGGAAGAAAAACGTTTCCACTTACTAGCGTAAGTTTTTCTAATCGTAGACTTGTGTGATGACAAAATGATTTCGCGCACAGAGGGGGACATATCTGGAAGCCTGGCTAAAATTGGAAGTGGAGTAACCAAGCCGTGAGCTGGAGGGTTTGGTGCAGCCCACCAGATTGATGAATCAGGAGGTCTGGAACTAAGTCTAGAGTCCAAGGCTGCTCGAGAAGATGGCGATAGAGGAACGGGAACCATACTTGTCGAGGCCAGTAAGGAGCAATGAGGATCATTTTGCAGCCCAATACGGTAGCTTTCTGAATTAGCTTCTGGATTAGGGGAAAAGGAGGGAATGCATAAAGTCCCGGAGGCCAATCGTGGACTACAGCGTCTCTGGGGGAATGCCCGGGAAGTGGAAGGAGAGAGAAGAAGTTGCTGCACTTGCTGTTGAAGGGAGTTGCAAAAAGGTTGCAGCAAGGTTGGCCCCATTTGTGGAAGATTTGGTCCGCAACTACATGGTTCAGAGAGCACTCGTGAGGCATGAGAATTACTCTGCTCAGCCTGTCTGCTATGATGTTGGACCTCCCAGGGATGTGCGTTGCAATCAGAAACCGTTGGGAAGAGATCGCTCACCGTCAGCAGTGCTTCTCGACATAGCGGGTAGGACTTGGTTCCGCCCTGCTTGTTGATGTACCACACTACAGACATATTGTCCGTTTGAATTGCAATGGTCCCGGTAGGAAGAGAGTCCTGAAGAGCCTGCAACGCTAAGAGCACGGCCCTCATCTCCAAGACATTTATGTGCAGATGGTACTCGTGAGGTTGCCAGGTGCCTTGGACTGTTCTGCCCTGATAATGCCCTCCCCACCCGATCAGGGAGGCGCCCGTAGTCACCATAGCAACTGGAGGGGGGGTTACAAATGGTCTGCCATGGGGCACTGATGTGGAGACCATCCACAACGCAAGGTGCTTCTTGCATGCTTGTGTGATCATAATCATGTAAGACATGGGAAGCTGCTGGAAGGACCACTGGGTGAAAAAAGCCACTGGAGAATCCTCATGTGAAAACGAGCTAGAGGGACAAGAATGATCGCTGCTGCCATGAGACCCAGAGTTTGAAGGACAAACCTGGCTTGAATTCTTTTGCATGCTAATAAAATCTTCACATGCTGGCGAATCAATAATACCCTGTCTGGTGGGAGGCTCGCTGACATGTCTTTGGTATTTATATTTGCGCCTATAAAGGTGATAGATTGACAGGGCGACAATGCAGACTTTTCGAAATTTACTGTGATACCTAGCCTGGAGCAAGTGTCGATAGTGCAGTCTCTGGCTCACAGAAGGTGATGCCTGGTGGTACCAGTGAGGAGCCAGTCATCTAGATATGGAAACACCTGGAATCCTTGCCGTCTCAGGTGAGCGGTAACTACTGCCATACATTTGGTGAACACCCTGGGGGCTGTGGTGAGACCAAAGGGCAGAGCTCTGAACTGATAATGGCTGGCTCCCAGCCGGAAGCGAAGGAATCTTCTGGAGCGTCTGTCCATTTTGATGTGGTAGTACGCATCCTGAAGATCTATACAGCACATCCAATTGTCCTGACCCAGGAAGGGAAAAATGGACTGTAGCGTGACCATCCGGAACTTCGTTCTTTGTACAGACCTGTTCAGTCTGCTGAGATCCAAAATGGGTCTCCAGTCCCCTGTCTTTTTTGGTACCAAAAAGAACCTTGAGTAAATTCCGGATCCTTGTTGGTCTGCTGGGACTTGCTGGATGGCCCTTTTTTTTTTTTTTTTTTTTTTTTAGCAGTTTTGAGACTTCTTGAACTGCTTGGTCCCTTAGATTGGGTGGAACGTCTGGCAAGGACTTGTTTGACCTTAAGGGGGCAGTTTTGAGACTTCTTGAACTGCTTGGTCCCTTAGATTGGGTGGAACGTCTGGCAAGGACTTGTTTGACCTTAAGGGGGTGCGAACATAGGAAATTCGGTAGCCTCCGGATATAACGGACTGTTCCCATTTGTCTTGTGTTATGTCTTGCCAGGCTCTTGGGTACAGCGATAATCTTCCCCAGACTGCCTCCAGAGGTGGGAAGCCGGGCAACCCTTCAGGGATGCTGGAAGGGCTTCTCAGAGAAGGATTCTCTGCTGCCCTGATTTTGCGGACCCCCTCTGCCACGAGGGCGGTGGCGTCTATTACTGTTCCCTCCTCTGCCCCTGGATGGGAACTCACCACGTGTGTCTGGCAAGGCTCCCTGGGATTTCCGGAACCACATCTTTCCACTCTTCTGACCCTTAGGATATGGTCTGGAAGTAGTGGAAAATGGACTCCTATGGCAGAGAGAGTCTTGCCATCCTGCTCACACCTGGTAAGGGTATCCTTCACCTGTGATCCAGAGAGAGAGGAACCATCAAAAGGGGTGTTGGTGAAAGACGCTCCGAAAGGTTCCGCAAAGTTACATAGCCGCATCCAAGCATGCCTCCTTAGGGCAATGCCTGTGCCTGCGGCTCTACTCGCACCATCGGCTGCATACGAAATGAGCCTCATGGAGGAGTTTACCACTGAATTAAGAGTCACCAGCTAGGAGGCTGCCTTAGCCTGGGCCCCCTCAGCTGATGGATCTTGGAGGGTATCTTGAAGCTCTTTCTGGAGATCCCTCTGAAGACGGGTAAAGTGGCACAGATAATTCAGGGACCTCATGGAAAAGGTCACTGAAGAGAACATCCGCTTCCCATATCTGTCCATTGTCCTGGACTCCTTGTTAGGGGGATTGACAGATGAAGTTTCTGCCAACTCCTTCTTTGTGGCCGCCGCTACCACCATGGTATCAATGGGAACACCTTTGGCCAAGAACTGTTTGTCCTGTGGTGCAGTAATGAATTTGGCAGATCTTCTAGGGGTTGGTTCCACTGTGTCTGGAGCTGACCACACCTTCTGAGCCACCACAGACATATGTCCTTAATAAACGCCACATGGATTGAGTGGACTCAGACTGCCTATTGGATGCACCTGCTATGTGTATGCTTTAGGTATATTTCTAGTGAATCCTGTTAACTCCCCTGCACCTTGCTAGAGGGACAGAAGGGGAAGGAGAGAATGAATACAACACCTGCTCTCCTTCAAACATCATGAATTCTCTGGCCTGGTTGAGGTATTATGATAGGAATTTTGTCCCTAACTGATGACATATTGCAAAACTCATACTGGCCTTCTTACAGGTGCCCTACTTATAGAATTAATGAAGGCATTGACCTCATTTACCACCACCCTCTCCAAAACAAACTGAAACTGGTACCAGTCCAGAGGGAGACACCTTTCCCTGGTTTAAAAACTTCCTCAATGTCACTTCAGTGTTAAAACAGGATCCTCCCAATCAGAATATGCACCTATTGGCAAAGGTGTACCACAAGTGTCCATTCTTACCACGCCACCTTCTCCTTATTCATTACCAAACTTCTTTGTGACCACCTCATCTCCCACTTATCCTCTATGCTGATGACATAGTCATTTACTGATAAGGTCACTCTCACTCCAGCATTCAATGCCAACTCCAGTCGAACTTACTTGAGCTCCACCAATGGCTCAAACCATAACTACTTCTCATCCCCACCAAGGCCAAAACTATGCTTTTTGGAACTCCACAGAAAATTCACCTCTCTCTATGAGACTTATACAACCATTCCACAGAGACAACCTCTACCTTCAAACACTTAGGATTATGGCTTGATCAGTCACTAAACTTCCAATTCCACACAAAGTGAGATTCAAATGAACTTCCTACTCTTTTTGGCCAAAAAGATGTCCCCTTTTCTATTTCAACTAGACAGAGTAGCCACTGGTGAATGAGGTCTCTTTTCTAAGCTTGAATATGGGCTTCCAGTGAGATTCTGCTTCAAGAAAAACACCATCACACTCCAGACAATCTCTAACAGCATCAGCAGATTCATTACAAACTTGTATCACTGTATCACCCTAGGAAAAAGTCAACTGGCTACCCATAAAACAACGTTAGCCTACTTTTAGGATCCCAACTCTACAAACTGCTCAAGCTCCACATATTTACTCCCTTGCAGCTAGGTTTCATGATCAGACAGTTGTGTAAGAACTTACCATAACAGCAGATGTCTTACTGATCACTGTTGCAGTATTTATAATGAATGCATTATTATCTCTGACATCCAGCTGGGGTGCCAAAGCTTTAACTTCCCAGGATCGTGCATCCAACATGTGACAACTCGTAAGCATAGGGGTCCACAGGCAGATATACTATTGTAATTACTCAGACCATCTCCAAGCTAGCAGCTTGAAGACCCCAGACAGTAAGAGACTGGTCAGCTAGGAGACACAAAGCATGAAGTGGTATGGAGGCCCTTTTCGTTCTAAGACACTGTCTACAATACAGGGACAGAGGGAGAAGAGAGAGAGAGGCCACGAGATTATGGAAAAAATGTGGTGGGGCAGGGAGTGGGAAGGAGTATTCCAACAGTGATTAGTAGGGCATTTACTGTTAAAAGGTCTTACACAGCTGTACTATATCCTAACTAAAATCACTGTTACAGTATTCATAATGAATGGGTGACTCCCCCAGCTGAAGGGGATACAAGGGAGGCCGGTTATTGAGCTACAGAACTGTCCAAGAGACCAGACGGCAAAATTAGACCTTGAAAATTAATCAATCCTGTAGTGTTTAGTGAAAGTGTGTACATAGGATCAGGTGGCAGCTTCTAGTATGGTCCTGGCATTCAAACCTTTTGTAGAAGGACCCAGATCATGCTACTGCTCTGGCAGAATAAGCTCAAGGGCGAGTGCAAGGACTTACCCTGCAGAGAATAACAAAATGAGATAGCCTTAGAGATCCAATTTGCAATAGTTTGTTTAGACAGTGATTGGCCCAAATTTGAGTGCACAAAGGAGAGAAACAGTTGGTCAGATCTTCTAATGGATTTGGTTTTGTCCAGATGGAATCTTAACTGTCTTGTGAACATCTACAGAGATTATAATGGTCCCCACTAACTTTGTCCAAAAGGACGGCATTGGAATTAAGCAGATTAGAAGGTTCATCAGACAAGTGAGATACTGCAGAGGGGTCATATACAGGATTTTTACCAATAATTTAAGATTATCAGGAACTTTATAAAATCAGTTTGGACTTTTGGAGGCAGTAGTCTGAGGGTCAGGCATAGAAAAGGTGGCTTGAAAGACATCCATGGAGGCCTCAAGAACAAGGACAACTGGGGAAGGGGTTGGACTGCCCATTTTCAAGATGTTGTACTATCTTTTCTGAAACTGTAATCTGCCTGGACTTCTGCTCAAAATGTTTCATCATGTTTAATACTGTATCTCCAAAAGAAACTTTTTCCACAGGGGAGTAAGAAAGGGAGTCATCATCATCTGAATAGAGTTGGTCAGGGGAGTAGATGGTTACTTCAGGGCCATAATGGCCTTGTACAGACTGAGAAAAAGCCTATCCATTCCTTCTCCCTAGGAGGAGGCGGGGAGGGCGAAGTCGCATGCTTAGTTTTTTGACGTTTCTTCTTAGATGTGATGTCCTCCTGAACCAAACATTGTGGTCCAGATCAGTGATGCACCTTAAAGTTTACCTGGTATCTCCTGCCTAACTCTTATTTGGGGAATGCCCCTCTAGACCCTCTATGATAATGAGGCACAACTCAGGCCTTATTTGTAGATTCTTCAGTCATAAGAACCTCAGATGTCATCTGAGAAGGATCCAAGTACCATGGGTTTTGAAACCTCAGCAGGTACATCGCAGTGAGAGTCTACAGAGTTTCTAGCCTACGATTTATAAGCTTCTTACGCAGTAACAGAATGTCTGGAGAAGTGGAATCTGTCATCTTTGAGTGGGCCAAGCATTTAAGACGTTGGGCCTCCACAAAGGATTGAGCTATAACAAATGGGGTCACAACATATTGGGGTACAAACAACTGGAAAATGAACAGGTCTTGCAGTCAGATTCCACCCTAAGCAGAAAAGGCACTGAGTATGCAAATCTTTCCATGGAACTTGCCTACTGCACTCGTACTTATCCCTCCAAGCTGTCATCTAATACAAGTACCAAAAACACTTTAGAAAAGCAAAAGGTGATTCCCCATTGGGGCATTCATCAGTTTATGTGAAGCAAAGGTACCAACAACCAAAGACAAAAAATCTGACAGATATACAACCTGCGTTCGGACTGGTGGCGAGATAGCCTGAGAAATTACACTTGAACGTCTGCCTATATACTACTACACTTAGGAGCTGAGGTCACATGTTTGACATACAAACCTGGGATGTTAAAGCTTTGGTAACCCAGACAGACATAAGCAGTGATAACCCATTCATTATGAATACTACAACAGTGATTTTTGGTCAGAACATCTCTTCGCACACCTGACACATTACTCACAAGCCACACCCACTCTCATTAACCCTAGAACCATACTCCAGATCATTGCACATGCTTTCTCCAAGGCAACAACTCTTTGGCAAGTTCTCCCCATCAACATAAAAAAACTAACATTTATTCCAAATAAAGAATGCAACTCAAAGCACTTCATCCAAGCCAAATAATCCCACTTTTTAACAGAACTTAACACCTAACCTATCTCCTTTCTGACTCTCTTTTTCTCTCTCTAAAGACTTACTGAAGATTGGATTTCTGAGATGGCTGCACACTGATCAACATCTTAATTTCAGCTCTCCCACTGTGAAAAAAGAAAAAAGAACCCAGAGATAATGGCCAGTAACTCTGCCATATTTAGTAAATTCAGTTACTGGCTAATAAGTATACTGCTTGTTAGTTATTATTGGCTAATGGTCTGAAATAGTTATTGGATAGGTATCAAAACTTTCAATTAAATGTACATACTCTTGTGAAACAATTTCTCTAGTCTAGCCCAGTTGCTGTACATTAGGGAATAATATGCAAATTCTTTCCAAGTTCCTGCTACTGAATTCACATCTTCCATACCAAATATTTCAAACGTTTCTACAAAACTCTACTCATATTTGTTATATATTCCATTCTTGGCTCCCCAGATACAACCTCACTGTTGCAAATCAAATTCTACTCCCTCCTGAAAGCAGATTACTTCTCCCAGAATTTTCTTAAGTTTCACTGTAGCAGTTTTAGGTGGAATATAAATACTTGCCAGCCAAGTCCTCATCCCTTGGCAGTAGCACCTTATTACCACAAAGTTACCTTTATCATCTTTCTTCTCCTCTTCTATCACTATGGGAGCTCCGCTAGCAATTAATATACATACTTTTTCCTTTTCTCCAGACATTCCACTGAATAACCATCCTGAAATAATTTATCAAATTCACATGCTCAATTCTTTTCAAATGTGTCTCTTGCAGCATAGCTATTTTCACTCTGCATTTCTTAATATAGTTCACCACTATTTCTTTTGTATATACCTGTAAGACAATTCATGTTCCAGGATAATATGGAAGGTGTTGCCATAATAAGTTATTGTTCCCACCTGTTATGCACAACAGCCTTTTTTAAAAAGTCTGTTTTCAGGTTTTGCGTTACATATGTGCACTAATGTCTGACAGGTTGATCTTTTATGCAGTTGTTTCTTGCCACGTCCACTGAACCTATGTCCCATTTTACAATACATTTTGCTTTAATGAATCCTTTAGAAACAACATGCCCAGAATACTCCCATAGCCTACTAACTTAATACAAACCCACAAACTATGATCATTATCAAATACATAATTTTACCCTCCTAATAGGAACAACTGTCCCAGATGACAGCTATATTCACAGGCTTTAACTGCCCTATAATTAAAGTTATCCATGATAAGATGCAAGGTACAGCCCAGGCTCCTACTTAAATTGCTGTCTTTGTCTTATCTTTATTCCTCTCTTGGATGTAGAAAATATCTTGAGTGCTTTCAGAAAACAATAACTTTTAGCCTTAAAAAGTATTGCTCTCTTATTAGCTTGTTTCCGTAGAAACATAAATACCAGATATACAGTTCCCTTCAGCTACAAGCTTCTCATGTTACACCGCAAACATTTATTTGCTAAACGAATACTTTTCATTACATTCAGTGTTCTCTTATTTACTTGTTCCCACTTAAAACATGTTGTTAGATCAAGCCAAGTGCCTTTATCCAGTAATTATCTTATGCAAGTAAGAAAAAGCCTATTGACTCTATTATCATGATCTGTATACTTCTAAACCTTACCCCCACACCACAACAACCCAAGATTACAGCCTATTATCTTAAACATGTTTTTGTCCAGGCTCTCTCTTTTTAAATTGCAATGCCTACCATTACTTAAAACTAAAAAAGAAAAGGGGCATAACCCCACAGCTTTTATATTCTTATTCATCTCCAACCTATAAATAGCACAGTTCTGTGATTTCAGCTGAGTATGATGTTTGTAGACTTATGTGCAGGGTCAGTCACCACTAATTCAGACCATTTTCATGAACTATTACCCTGTCCTCCTCCATATTCACTGTAGTCTAAGGTGCATTTATATGTCCCTTTGCCTGGCAAGACTTCTCTCTTCAGATGAGGTGGCCTCATTGTTCAGCATGCTATGAATACCTTGCAACAGTGGAAGGGAGTGACCATGGAGGGGGCCTTATGGTTAACAAGCAAGTTGTGTGAAGATAAGCCCTAAACCCACTCAGTCCTGCAAGACTTGTGAAAGGTGGCTCTGCCTCTGCAGTGATACAATCCACCATTTCCCTGTCCGCTTATGTTAAAGAGACCTTCCACACAATGTTAGTGGAAGGTCTCCAGATCTGATAGATTTCCTGAGCTTACTCCACCAGGCAGCAACTGTGGTAGAAGGTTCTGTTGAAACCATGGAGAATCAAATTTTAGATGGCCTCAGAGATTCTAGCAAAACATCCATCAGTGGTAATTAGACTGACCAGGCTACACTCAGTGAGTGCAAATGCCATGATGTCAGCTGCAAGTAGTGTCAAGAAACTGAACACTGAATAACCTCTGAATTTGGTGGTTGAACCTAACTCCGAAGAGGCAGCATGAGAAACAGCTGATGGGACTGATTCATTTCCGCAGATAGCATCAATACAGCAATTAAACAGTCCTGCTGTGTCAGGGCAGCATTACTAGACATTATCTGGCCAGAAATGCTAAAGACACTGGACATTGTGGGTGTGGTGTGACCTTATCACATCCACAGGACACTTGTCAACATTCTTGTTCAATACTGCAGGAAAGGCAGGGACAACACCTCTGAACTGACAACATAGGATAACGTCCTCCCTTTTTTTCCCCCTCACTTTCATACATGGGGACATTAGATGATGTGCTCCAATTGCAGGTTGCTGGGAGTCGCACTACTCAGTCATGCTGGGGAAACTCATAACACTGTGCTGGAAAGAAGACCATCTTATAGTCAAGCCTTTAACTCAGGAGAAGCAATGTGGAATTCATCTTGTGCACAAAACGAAACAATGGATGAACTCCTTGTCATGTCACAAACATTGGAGGGAATATGTCAGTTAGCCAGTATTAACCAAATGCATCTTGGGATACCAGGAGATGGCATGTGACTGTGTATTCCTGAAGGTCTTGTGGGTGGGTTTTTAATAGTACAGAGTCCCAAGACTGGTACTGCCTATACCATTCCATCCCTATATACAGCAAGAGTAAGAGTCTTGTCTATATTCTTGACATTACAATGAATGTATTCATTGCGGGTGCAGGTCTCTATCAAGGGTGTGTACTGTCATCTCTCCTGTTTGTGATTTTTATGGACAGGATATCAAGGCACAACCAACATCCGGACAGTATCCAAGCGGAGGATGAGAAGGCTACATTGTGTGTGTAGATGATGCCGTTCCTCTTATAATTAAGTGACCATCTCCAGTGTACAACATAACTCTTTACTGCTGTGTGTGAAATGACTGGGATGAAAATCAGAGATCACAGTTCTACAAAAGAATTGTGAGATTTCTTCATGTGAGAGGGGCATATAGCTCAGGTACAGAAGTTTAACCATGTTGTGAACTTATTCAAAAATGAAGGTAGACAGGATTGGGAGACTGACCCATGAACAGATATCAACATTAGTAATTTAGGAGCTTTAGACTGTGGTGGTGTAGCAAGAACTACAACAAAGTTGTCAACTTACCAATCGGTCAAAATTCCCCATGTGCTCTCAGGCTTATAAGCTTCAACTAGTGACCAAAAGTAGCAGAAATCAAGTTCTTCTGTTAGGTAGCTGGACTACTTCCTGTAACAGAGAGAGGAAACTCAGCTCTCTGGATCTCCAAGTGCAGACACTGCTCTTCCAGGCTGATACGGATCAGATAAGGTTGCCTGTACACCTAGTGAAGACTGTTCTCAGGTTTTTCCTAATGGAGATGCACCAAGAACAATCTCCTGAGAGAAGAGATCTGATCTGAGGGGAAATCCAGTATACTGATATTATCCCTTTCTTTGTCCATGAATGCCAGGGAGATCCCACAAGAAGTGCTGGACACTACTCCATGGAGTAAGGAAGACCAGTTTACCCTACACAGAATTTGCTACTACTTCAATCCTGACCAGAACAAACAGTTTAGAAAAAAGATGGATGGATCCTTTCATCTAGTTAAAAAAATGATAGTTTACTTCCATAAAGTACATTTTATATTAAAAATATTCATATTAATTTGGACTGGAATTTACAAAAAAGAAAATAAGGCCATAGTCCAGCCAAATTACAGCAGCCTCTGCCTGCACTAGCATCTGCTTACCACTCCACTGAACAATCCTCACTGCATAATACAAGTGGGGAAACAAAATTCAGTATGAAGTCACATCAGCGTCCACTGCTTTTTAATTCATTTTTTATTTTAATTAGTTGTTAATGAGCAACTGAAATGATTCATCTCTGAAACCTTTTTATCAATGATTCACACAGCAAGGGTAAATGCAAAATATACAATCTGCAGTAGCCAAACAACCAACATGGTTTTGGGAAGGATTGAGGTGATGAAAAACTGAAGTATCTACAGAAAACCTGTTCAAACACAACCTTCAACCTCCACAAAGACTGCAACCAGAAGTGAGGAGTGAACCCTGAATCCTAGAGCCATGAGGCAGAGATCTTTGGTTGTTAGACAAAGTAGCTGAAACCAGCCATGTGCAATTCTGAGTAATTATGAGGGACTTCATAATAACCTATTAGGAAATTACCAAGAGTGGCATTTTCTCCCACAAGAAATCAGTCATAATGCCCCAGAGATCAACTTATTTTCCAGCTGCATATGTTGAAATGTAAAAGACCTGCTGTTTTTTTAAGAACAGAGAAAAAAGTGCCCACCAGATACTGCAGATTTCCTTTTCCACATAGGATGGAGTATGCTATTTTAGTAGCTCTTGGGCCACTCGGGTTTAAATTTTTTTCTTTTCACTTTTTCATCCTACAAAATTAATGCTGCCTCAAAATATTTCACTCCGATTTAAAGATCTGAAAGCTTTGAATTCAGTAAAGCAATGAATGTGTACATGCTATTTCCACTGAAGTGTCACAGGGCAGAAGCAGTGTGGGCCTCAGCAGATGGTCATAAATTCAGCTGTTCTAGCAAAACTGTGCCCTACTTAACTGCATAAGTACAAAAATAATTCTGGTGAGCAAGGTCTTCTGCATCTATTAGCCTAGTATGAGTCATGCAGTTTCTTCTCAGTAAGTAAAGTATTTTCCAATTCACCTTCAAGACTTCTGCCATTTACATAACTATTTCAGTTTTTATTAACACTGCTCAAGACTGTATAATTCTTCTACTCACTGCAGTATTCATTCTTTATATTCCATTGATGCTAGGGTTACCAAATATTTTTCATACAAAAATCTCTCATCTGCAAAGACTGATGCACAACTGTTACTAATCCATTTACATTTATTTCAGTTACTAGCGCATTTCTTAAAATTATGAGCTACATGTTTTGCTTTTGAAGTTTATTAAATGACCCATTTTACCAAGCATTTAACAAACTGCACTTAAAACACTACAGATGAGAAGAAAAAACACAGATGTGTAGCCTCAAATGGCTTGTTATCACAGCAAAGTAATCTACAGGCAAGTTTTTAAGAGGAATCTGTTTTCTACGACATGTACAAACACTGTTCATTGCACATGAATCCAAACTAGATTTGGAAAAAAAATAAATAAATAAATTGCACTTTCAACTGTGGTGTCATTCACAAGCTCCGATTCACCCAATACTAAAACAGTACAAAATAATTCTGAATCACAGCAAATGTGGCCAGTGAGCAGTACTTTTTTTAATCAACCCTGCGCTAATGTCCACATTTCTTCATCGGCCCCAGTATGCATCCTTCTGCCAGTCTAAGGCACTTCATTCCATTAGTTCATACTTCCTCAGAGACTCTACCTTCACCGTCAGCTTTATGTGCCATATGGACGCAGTTGCGCCGCTGTTTTGAATACCTTCTTTTAAATTGATTTGACATGCTTCTGACTTGCACTACATTTGTGCCAGTTAGCTGCAGCACTTTCAGTTCTAGCTTTGACCTCCTTATTCACACTTCCCTTCTCATCAACCACACATCACTGACACCCGAGCTATATCATGGACAGAAATTGGTTAAAAATTAAGAAAGACAGCTGGGTGCACAAGACCCAGGATAAAAAAGTGCCTAATTCTGGTAGGCACACTGGTGCGGGGACAGGAAAGATGAGTGCAGAATCCTCAAAATACGGAAACATTCCTACAATGGGGCTAGGCCAGGCCCAGGGGGAGGATGGCCCCCCTGTTGTAGAAGTAAGTAGTAGTCCACAAAAACTGATAGGCAAAAGAAGAGCCATAAAGACGATAAAGTGGACTATTGAGGGTAAGAAAGAAATTATGTATTGTTACTATTATGCAAAAAGCCCAGAATTTCCAGACACAATATATACAAAACAATTAAGAGAGAGAGAGGAAAGAAAAACTGTCAGAAGCTTCAAATAAAAATTTGTATTCATTAATAGAACAGATTTGTGAAAAACTTTATATAGATCAAGAAACTTTGATCTGCTTGAAGAAAGAAGCATCTGAGGAAGTGTGAAGATATAAAAGCCTAGAGATTTTTGAAAAGAATAAAAGAAAAGAAATATGGACATGAGAAAGAAAGATTTAATATGGTGCAATATTTATGCAAAGGAGAAAGCCAAATTAATCAATATAAAAAAAACAGACCCAAAGATAATTGGAGAAATACAGGCAAAGGCATCCAGATATGGAAAATTTCACAATAAAAAAAATCACACACAGAGGGAATGCAAAGAAGAAGATTAGTAAAGTACAAGTTAAAAAAAATAGAAGTTGAAGTCAGTGTGCCTGCGAAGTGAAGGATTTGGTATAGAAGGTCTAACACAGGTTACATCACAGCATGATGGAGCGACTCCCCAAAGTAAAGAGAAGCAGGAAAATCAGGAGACACTGGAAGAAGAAATATGGACATGGGAAAGAAAAAGATTTAATATGGTGTAATATTTATGCAAAGGAGAAAGCAAAACTAAAATACAAAAAGAGCAGCACCAAAGATATTTGAACAGAAATACAAGCAAAGGAATCTGGACATGGAAAACTTTACAATACAAAAAAAAAAAAAGACAGAGGAAAAGTAGAAAAGGATATTAGTAATGGAAAAGTTAGAGAGATAGAAAAGTACAGTTGTATACACTTACCATAAATACAGATGTTCGAGTGTATTCACTGTTGCAGTCATCACACTTGGTTTATCCTGCCAGGGGTAGCCCGGCCTGAATACCAGAGGCTTAGTATTTCTGCGTCGGTTGCTGTTGCTCCAGGACTGACGTCAGGTCATCAGTGGTATAAAATCAGGCAGCCGATGCCATTACATCAAGTTTTTCTTGCCCCAACTGTCAGGAGCCCCCCAGATAGGGAGCTAGGTTATGGTGGAAGAACACCACCAGTAGAAAGTAAATATTAAAAATTCCCTGTAAGGAGAGAAGAAGAGAAAGAGAGAGAGAGACAAGGGGGATGGAGGGTGGGAAACCAAGACTCCAACAGTGAATACACGAACATCTACATTTATGGTAAGTGTACACAACTGTACTATGTTCGTGTTTCACTGTTGCAGTCATCACACTTGGGTTGATTTCCAAAGCTGAAGAAAAGGGTAGAGGCAGTCTCGAAGACTGGGGGCTGGCTAGGATGCCTGCAAGACTGCGATGGCAAAGCATGCCCCTCTGAGAAAAGCTGCAGAGGTGGAGGTTGCCCTGGTGGAATACGTCTTGACCCCCTTGGGGGTAGTTTCCTGTGCTGTTTGTAGCAGAAATGGATGCAGTGTACTATCCATTTGGAGATTGATTGTTTGGATATGGCCTTGCCCTCTGCCCCTGCTGCGAAGCTGACTAGCAATTGGTCAGTTTTTCTAAAAGATTTAGTCCTATCCCGATAGAATCTGAGCTGTCTGTGCACATCGAGAGAGTGTAGAATCCTTTCCCCCTTGTTTTGTGGGTTAGGGAAAAAGGTGGGCAAATTAATGTACTTGGTTGAGAGACTCACTGGACACCACTTTAGGCAAGGGAGACCCTGTCAGCATGGAAAATGCGAAGGGCTCTACAGCCATGAGTGCTTGTAGCTCTGAAACTCTTCTAGCTATTTTCCAAGAGAGGAATTTTAACGCTGCTGAAGCTGCAGGATCAAAGGGGGGGGGGGTAGGGTGAGTTTTTCCAACACAAAGTTAAGGTCCAAAGCTGGGGTAGGAGCTCTTCTGGGTGGCCTTAGGTTTGTTCAACCCTCTTAGGAACTGTGATGAGAGGGTGTGAGAAGAGAGGTGGCTCTGTGCTGTAATGAGCAGAGATGGCGGAGGCATGGATTTTAATAGAAGAGAAGGATAGACCCCTATGTAGTAGGTCTGCTAGGTAATCCAGGATGAGGTAGGGAGGGCTGTGCTCCTTTGGCTCCCTTAGCCTGGATCCAGGTGAAAAACCTTTTCCACTTGCCAGCATAGGATTTTCTAGTGCTGGGGCATCTGGCCTCATGTATAACATCCAGGACTTGTTTCCTTAGGCTGGCAACTGGAGGGGAGAGGTCAGGGAATAAGCCAGGATGCCAGGTTCAGGGTCTGCAATTGTGGATGCATGAATTTTCCATTCTTCTGGGTCAGGAGTGTTAGGATCTGAGGTTGTAGGTGCCATGGTGACAGGCTGCGCAGCAGTGGGTACCAGTGCTGGCGTGGCCAGTCTAGGGCAAGACTGCCCTTGGTTTTTCCTCCCTTATTTTGAGCAGTACCCTTGAAATGAGTGGTAGAGGGGGAAAAACATAGCTCGAGAGGTTTACCCACTGGAAGAATAGAGCATCCACTTTCCAGGCCTTGCTGTGATGTTCCTTGGTGCAGAATTTGCTGAGCTGATGATTGGAGTGGGATGCAAAGAGGTCCACCCCCGGGGTGCCCCATTTCTGGATTACAAGGTTGAAGGTTCTGTGGTCTAGCAGGTTTCTGCTTAAGTTGTCTGCCACAGAGTTTAGGGAGCCTGGCAGGAATTATGCTAGCAGGTGTATTTGCATGGCTGAGGCCGTGTGCCAAAGGGTCAAGGTCAGCCTGCAGAGAGGATAAGAGTGAGTCCCTCCCTGCTTGTTGATATACCACATCATTGTGGTGTTGTCCGTTTTGATAACTAGAGGGCCCGAGAAGAGTAAGGGGTCTGAAAGCTGTCAGGGCGTGCTGAATAGCTAGCATCTCTTTTTGGTTGATGTGCACATGTACTTGGATTTGGGCTCCAATGGCCCTGAATGCACCTGCCATCCAAGTGTGCACCCCAGGCATAGTCTGATGCATCCATGGTGAGAGTCTGGGCAGCATGGGTTTGTTAGAAGGGGAGTCCCTTGTTGTGGTTGCATGCTGCTGCCCACCAAAGAAAATCTTTCCTTAGACATGGTATCATAGGTATGATAGTTTCCAGGTCTTGAGAGTGTTGACACCAAAGGTGTTTTAGTTACCATTGTAGTTTCCTGATATGCAGTCTGGCATATGGAATGAGTAGAATGCAGGAGGCCATGAACCCTACAGCTTGCAGGATTTTCCTTGTAGATAATTGGGTTCTGGTGGCTAGTTGAGAGAAGTAGCCTGAAAGGGTAGGCTTGTTTTTCTGGAGTAAGGAATGCCATCTGGGATGCTGTGTCCAGGCTTGCTCCCTGGTATACAATTTTGTTGTGTGGGGACTAGTTTTGATTTCTTTTCATTGATCGTATAACTCCAGGGAGGTCAGTAGGTCCTTTACAAAGGTCAGGTGCTGTAATAGCTTTTCCTGTCTGCCTGAATCAGGCAATCGTCTAAGTAGGGGTAAATTTGAATTTTTCTTTGTCTGCAAAAAGCAATGGCTGGAGCCAGGCATTTTGTGAAAACTCTGGGAACAGCGGATAAGCCAAGCACAGAGAACTGAACGTGCATAGATCCTGCCCTGAAATGTAGAGATTTCCTGCAAGATTCCCTGATTGGGATGTGTACGTAGTCTTCTTTTAGGTCTAGGGTGGCTAACCAAGCATCCTTGGAAAGCATAGGAAGAAGCTGCTGGAGGGTGAGCACTTTGAATTTTGGTATCACCAGAAAGGTGTTTAGAATAGATAGATCGAGGATTGGGTGCCAAGTGCCCTCTTTTCTGGGTACCAGAAAGATTCTGGAATAGAAATCTTGGCCTATCTGGTCTGCAGGAACATGTTGTATTGCCCTCATGGAAAGCAGGGAATGGACTTGCTTTTTGGCCTCTGCCCACTGTTTTGGAGGAAGATCCGGGAACCTTTTTGGGGTTGGCAGAGTGTGGAAATAAAATTTGTATCCCTGGGACACTATGTTGAGGACCCATTGGTCATTAGTAATAGAGGCCCAGTTGTTTGCATGGAAGGAGAGTTTTCCTCCTAGAGGCACAAGCAGGTGGGCAGAGGTAAGGAGTGGAGGTGTAAAGTCATTGTGAGTTTTTACCATAAGGGGGTGTTTTTTGAAGAGGAGGAAAGTACAGTTTTGTACCTACCATAAATGTAGATGTTCGAGTGCTAATACAGCTGCAGTCATAACAGATGGGTTCTCCTGCCGTCAGGCGGGTCCTTGGTCGGCCGAATTCCAAAGTCTAGGTCCGGCGTCGGTTGTCGTCGCTTCTTCCCTGACGTCAGTGCGACAGGGGTATAAATGAACCAGCCGACGCCATTTTCTTCAGTTTTTCTTGCCCCAGATGTCAGGTGCCCCCAGAGGAAGGCAATACATAAATTTGTGTAATAATGCAGTGCAATATAATCAAAATACAGTAGTTGCAAGCAAATACATCATAAATGAATACCCCAATCAGGTTGTATGAGGATGTGTTAGCCTATAGGCCTGTCCCAAGAGGGGAAGGAGGGAAGGAAACCTGGACTGCAGCTGTATTAGCACTCGAACATCTACATTTATGGTAGGTACAAAACTGTACTATGTTCATCGTGCATACAGCTGCAGTCATAACAGATGGGTAGAATCCCAAAGCTAAGAAAGGGGTGGTAGGCACTAGGTGGAACTAGGAGGAGCCAAAATGCCCTGCAAGACTGCAGTAGCAAAGCCTGCTCTAGATTTGGAGTATAATGGTAGGTTGTAGTGCTTGGAGAAGGTATGCACAGAACTCCAAGTGGCTGCTTCCAAAATATCCTTGGTAGGAACTCCTCTGAGGAAGGCTGCAGAGGTGGCTGTGGCCCTGGTGGAATGAGTTCTAATGCCTGTAGGTACAGTTTTGCCATGAAAGGAATAGCAAAAGCGTATGCAGTGGGCTATCCATTTTGAGATTGTCTGTTTGGAAATTGGCTTTCCTTGAGCTCCTACCGCATAGGCCACAAAGAGCTGTTCTGATTTTCTGAAAGGCTTTGTTCTGTCCAAATAATAACGCAGTTGTCTGTGGATGTCCAAGGAATGTAGTAATCTCTCCCCTTTGTTTTAAGCATTAGGGTAAAAAGTAGGTAAATGTATGGCCTAATTTAAAGCTACCCTGGATACCACTTTAGGCATAAAGGATGAGTTGGTTCGTAAGGAAACTCTGTCCTGATGGAAGATGATAAAAGGCTGGACAGCCATGAGAGCCTGTAGTTCTGAAACTCTACAAGCTGAGGTGATAGCCAGAAGGAAAGCTGTTTTTCAGGACAAATATTGCAAATCTGATGAGGCAGCTGGTTCAAAGGGAGGCAAGGTCAGTTTTTCCAGAATGAAATTAAGATCCCAAGCAGGTATTGGTTGTTTCCTTGGAGGTCTTAAATTCTTAGCCCCTCTAAGGAACTGTCTTAAGAGAGGGTGAGAGAATAAAGGTGGATCAGTGTTGTATTCTGCAGAAATGGCTGAGGCATGGATTTTGATGGAGGAAAAAGAAAGTCCACTGCTTAGCAGTTCAGCCAAATATTGTAGTATTTGAGGTAAATTCAGTTTTCCAGGATCCTGGCCCTTTTTCTCATTCCAGACACAAAAACGCTTCCATTTTGCAGAGTAAGCTTTTCTAGTTGATGGCCTTCTGGCCTCCAAAATGACATCCTGCACCTCCTTGGAGAGTAGGGCCTGTTGTGATGCTAAGGAATCTTCCATGCGGCTAGATTGAGTGTTTTTAGCTGGCTGTGAAGAGTTTTGAAGCTGTGCTGAGTCCGAAGAAGAGGCATTAGAGGCAGGGTCCATGGTGGGGAATGCGTCAGGCTCCTCAGGAGTGGGTACCAGTGTTGCCTTGGCCAGTCCGGAGCAATGAGAATCATCTTTGGTCTGTCTGCTCTGGTCTTCAATAGAACTTTGGGCAGAAGAGGAAGAGGTGGGAAGGCATAAACTGTCATTGATGTCCAAATGAAAGAGAGCGTCCACTCTCCAGGCCTTTGGATGGAAGATCCTTGAGCAGAATTTTGTCAATTGATGATTTTTGTGGGAGGCAAAGAGATCTATGTCTGGCCTTCCCCATTCTTGGATTATTTCTGCAAAAACTTTTGGATGCAATTTCCATTTGTGTGGATCTGTGATATTCCTGCTTAGGTTGTCTGCCAGCGTGTTTTCCTTGCCTGGCAAGTACTGTGCTTGTAGTTCCATTTGTAAGTCCATGGCCATGTTCCAAAGTGACATGGCCAGTCTGCATAGGGGGTAAGAATGTGTTCCTCCCTGTTTGTTTATGTACCACATAACTGTGGTGTTGTCCGTTCTTATCAATAGTTGACCTGGTTGTAGAAGGTCCTTGAAAGCTATAATAGCATTTATTACTGCTAGCATTTCTTTTTGATTGATGTGAAGGTGCTTTTCTTTTTGGGACCATTTGCCCTGAATGCACCGATCTGTCATGTGCACCACCCAGGCATAGTCCGAGGCGTCTGTTGTGATTATCTGATTTGCTTGAGGCTTGCTGAATGGAAGACCTGTGTTTGTTTGACATGCTTGAGCCCACTACAGAAATTCCTTTTGCAGACATGGAATTAGTGGTATTATTTTTCCAAACTGTGGCTGTGTTGAGACCATAAGTTTTTCAGGTACCATTGTAGTTTCCTCATATGCAGCTTTGCACATGGGATTAGTAAGATGCAAGATGCCATGAATCCCAGAGCCTGCAGGATTTTCCTTGCAGTCAGCCTGGTGCAATTTGCTAGTGTTCTGAAGTATTGAATTAGTTGCCCCTGCTTCTCTGGCGTGAGGTAGGCCATCTGGGTGTTTGTGTCCAAATTGGCACCCAGGAAAATTATCTTCCGAGAGGGTATTAGCCTCGATTTCTTTTTGTTGACTGTGTATCCCAGAGAGTTCAACAACATTATTACATAAGCCAGATGTTTCAGAAGAATGTGCTTGCTGTCCACTTGAATCAGGCAGTCGTCCAAATAGGGGTATATTTGTATCCCTTGAAGTCTGCAGTAGGCAATTACTGATGCCAGGCATTTCGTGAATACTCTGGGCGCAGTAGATAAGCCAAAGGGCAATGCAGAGAATTGATAATGGGTTGAACCTGCAAGAAATCTGAGGTACCTTCTGCAATTTTGTCTGATTGGGACATGCAGGTATGCCTCCTTGAGGTCCAATGTTACCAGCCAAGACTCCTTGCCCAGCATGGGAAGAAGTTGCTGTAGAGTGAGCATCTTGAATTTTGGTACTAGTAGAAATGTGTTTAGGATGGATAGGTCCAAAATAGGTCTCCAATCTTTTCCCTTCCTTGGCACCAGAAATAGCCTGGAATAAAAACCTTGACCTTGTTCGTGCATAGGTACCTCTTGAATAGCTTTCATGTTTATGAGATCTGTAATTTTCCTTTGTGCCTCTGCCCTTTGATTGTGTGGCAGGTTTGGCATGCCTCTCATTTTTGGAAGGGTGTGAAAATGGAATTTGTAGCCTCTGTTTATAATGTCCAGGATCCATTTGTCCTTTGTGACAATATGCCAATTTTTTGAAAATAATGCCAGCTTTCCTCCTAAGGGGGCTGCCATTTGTGACTTGGTTGGCATGCAAAGGGGAAAGTCATTGGGTTTTCTTTCTGAAAGATTGCGAGTTATCCTCACCACCTCTTTGTGTAGGAGCTTGCCACTGTCTGCCTCTAAACGATCCTTGGGCTTGTCCTCTGCCCCTCGGGCGCCTGTATCTGCCACTTTGGGGTCTGTCCGTGGCAGGAAATGACCAGTTTTTGGAAGGCCAATTTCTACTAAAACGTGGGGGTTGTACCTGTAGAAATTCTTTCACAGTTTGCATTGATTGAGCCTTTTCCTCCATTTTCCTTAACACCTCCTCAGCATTAGCACCAAATAGTACATCCTTTTGAAGAGGGGCGTCTAGTAATTTAGCTTTGACATGATCAGGCAAGGCTTGTTCCTTGAGCCAGGCATGCCTACGTATGACTGATCCTGTAACAGCAGCTCTACATGAGGCCTCTAGAGCATCAAAACCACATTGTAAGGTATGCTTACCCATTTGTTCTGCACTATGCATCAAATCCTGCAACTCCTTCAAGTCTGGTTGTTCAGGTTGTGACATTTTACTTTTCAATTGTGATCACAAAAACTGTTGATATTTTAGCATATGAAACTGACAGTTTAAGGCCCTCATGGATAAGGTAGCCGAGGTATATACCTTTTTTCCCCACCTTTCTAAGGATCTGGAGTCTCTCTCGGAAGGTAATGGATTTTTAGCAATGGAGGCCTTAACTCCCTTGGGGCCCTGTGAGATGGTTTCTGGGTCAGCAGCATGGCTTTTGTATAGAAATTGGTGTGAGTCAGGAACCTTGTAGTACCTGTCAGGCTTAACTGGAGCTGGAGGTAGGGAGTCCGGGTTAAGGCAAGCCTCCGAGTAAACATCATCTAGGATGTCCAAGACAGGAGGTATAGCCAGAGGCCTGTGCTGAGGTAGCAAGAGAAATTCCCTGAGCCTTTTCTTGGAATCTGAATAATCTTGGCCTTCCCAGTGGAAGTGTTCTCTTAAGGTATGCAAAGTTTCCCCAAATGAGTAATCCTCTGGGGGGGAGACAGAAGGAATGGAGTTCTCCGCATCAGAGTCTTCAAAAGGGGAGTAAGAATGTTCCTGATCATCAGAGTGCTCTGAAATAATGGAGCCCTGATCAGAGGAGGGGGAATCTTCCTCCACTCTGGGCCTTTTGTCCGGTGGGGGCTGAGAACCTCTGATAAGAGTAATTAAGTCCTCAGCCATTTTAAGCATCTGTTTCTTAGGCATGGGGCCTGGAGATGGGCCCTGTGTAGCTGGTCTCTTAGAGTGCATGGTGGCTTTAGACTTTGTGAAAGCCTTGATGGAGAAAGAAGAGGAAGGTCTGAAGACACCTTGAGTGGAAGTGGACCTGTCCACATTCTGAGTTTCAACGCCAAGGGTGGCTTCGGTATCTGTAGTTGGGGTGTGGGCCGAGGAGCCTGCGACCTCAGGCACAGGAGACACCGTCAAAGAAGTGTCGTCGGTAGTCAGGGGCTGCGTAGGCGCCTCGCTGAGAACTGGACCACGTGTAGTCGGCTTTGGCGTGGTGTCGGTAGAGGCCGCGGACCTCGTGTGTCGGTCCTTGTCTTTGCGTTTTTTAGACAAAACCGGAGTATCCGATGACATAGTATAGTTAAATGCTTTCCCAAAATAATGCTGGGCGAACTCCGCCCGACGCTTAATAGTGCGTTTGTTGAATGTAGCACAAAAGCGACAGACCGAGACGTCGTGGTCTGGGCCTAAACAAGGTATACAGAGGAAATGGAAATCCTTATGCGGTATTTGCTTCCCACAAGAAATACAATTATTAACTTTGTCTGACATCAGTCTGAGGCAAGAAAAGTTTCCCCAACGGGGTACTTGGCTTTTAAGAAGACTTCGGTTCCAAATGTTCGTAATCTCAGGAGCTGGCCGACCGGCACTTGTGAACTGCTTCTGCTTCGGGCACCGCGCAGCAAGAAAGACTGAAGAAAATGGCGTTGGCTGGTTCATTTATACCCCTGTCGCACTGACGTCAGGGAAAAAGCGACGACAACCGACGCCGGACCTAAACTTTGGAATTCGGCCGACCGAGGACCCGCCTGACGGCAGGAGAACCCATCTGTTATGACTGCAGCTGTATGCACGATGAACATCTCCACGGCTTAGATCTCTGCATTCCCTGGGACTGCTGTCTGGGGGATCTGCTTCCCCTGGGTCTTGGCTGAGCTGGCTGGAAGGGGCTGGAAAGGACCAGTGCTTGGAGGGGCAATGCCTACTGAACCTCAGAGGCTGGACCTGTAAAAATTCTTTACCTGTCTGCATAGATTTAGATTTTTCTTCCATCTTTTTTAAGACCTCTTCTGCCTTGGTGCCAAACAAATTGTCTTTGTTCAATGGTGCGTCCAATAATTTTGATTTGACATGGCCTGACAAGGTCTGTTCCTTAAGCCAAGCATGCCTTCCAAGTACAGAACCAGTGACTGCTGCCCTGCAAGATGCTTCTAGGGCGTCAAAGCCACATTGCAAGGTGCGCTTAGTAACTTGGCTTGCAGAATACATACGCTCTTGTAATTCTTTATTTTCTGCACAAACAGGAAAGAAAGATATTTTTTGTTTGAGGAGTTCCATGGTTTGCTGCTGATATTTCACCATGGGGAACTGACAATTTAGTGCTCTAACAGCAAGTTTTGGACCTGTGTGGTCTGTCTATCCTTACATTTTTTTCGGAAGATTGGTAGTCTGACAGCTTACCGAAACCATACTGGAATTCGAGGACTGAGCGAAAATATTTAGCTACAATAAGGGCCCAACAATGTATAGCTCTGGCATTGAAAAAGCACAAAAGCGACAGCGAGGGACATTATGGTCTGCGCCTAAAGTGGTGACCCACTAAGAATGGAAGTCTCGGTGTGGTATTTGCTTTCCACAGGCGAGACAATTGTTAACTTTTTCTGACATTGGTAAGAACAAGAACAAAGGATCCCCAATGGGGTACTAAGTTTTAGAAGACTTCAACTTCAATTCAGAAATGGAAACTCAGGTAGCAGCCGACCGGCACTCGTGCGAACTGCTTCTGCTTTGGGTTCCTTGGCAAGAAAAACTGATGTAATGGCGTCGGCTGCCTGATTTTATACCACTGATGACCTGACGTCAGCCCTGGAGTGACTGCAACCGACACAGAAATACTGAGCCTCTGGTATTCGGGCTGACTAAGGGCTACCCCTGGCAGGATAACCCAAGTTAGATGGCTGCAACAGTGAAACACGAAGAACATCTGAGGTTATGAAGTACCTGCAAAGTGAAGGATTCAGTGTAGAAAATCCAATACAGAAAGCACCACAACAGGATAAAGCAAATGATATCCAAATTAAGGGGAAACCAGTGGAACGGGAAGCACCTGGTCAGGGCCATATGAAGATATTTTGCAGCCTTACACAGGAAACCAGTATAAACGTTCACTTGAGGCTGGACAGCAGGGGAAGGAACAGGAAACTCTGGCACAGTCAATGTTGGGGAGTGATAAGCCAGTGAGTTCTCATGTGATAGAGTGGCGGATGGCACAGGATGAAATTGAAGAGAATGTGCCACAGGAAGACGCTATAGAACTTTCTATAGAATGGCCGCAGGAAATGAAAACAAAAAATGTGCCCTTAGTTTATAAGAAAATGAGCTAACAGAAGAGTTGCTCGGTTTAATGGAGATAGACAGACATATTAAAATCAATGAAAGAAATAGACTAGAGAAGGTCAATAAAACCCAAAAAGTCAGAAGTTTGATAAAGCAAATGAATACAGCAATTAGGACTGTCCATAGAAATCCATGCAATATAACAGAACTAAACATGATATTACTGTGAAGCTAAATTAATAACCGATAAAGTTCTGCCACAAAAAACACAGGGTAGAAAGGGAAAGAAAGAGGAGAAATCGAATACCATCATGAAAGTATCAAACAGAAAAAACTATAAAGCAATTAAGACAAGTGTTACTGATAGAAGAATATAGAAGAGGGAACAGAGCAACAAAAATACCAAGAAAGACAGACTTAATAAAAAGTACAGTTTTGTACCTACCATAAATGTAGATGTTCGAGGATCCACATTGCTGCAGTCCTAACTATTGGGTAGTCCGCTGTCCAGTCGGCCCGAATACCAAAGTATATGGCTGACGTCGGTCAGGGCGCATTAGACTGACGTCAGTACGTCAGGGTACTAATGCGCATGACCGACGTCATATCCTCAGTCTTTTCTTGCCCCAGATGTCAGAAGACCCTGAAAAGATAAGGCCAAAAACAAAAACTCCCAAAATACCTGCACCAAAAAATATATATACAATATATACACAACCACCCCTAAACACAGAGGGGAAGGAGGGAGGGTAAATTGGACTGCAGCAATGTGGATCCTCGAACATCTACATTTATGGTAGGTACAAAACTGTACTATGTTCTTCATTCCACATTGCTGCAGTCCTAACTATTGGGTAGAATCCCAAAGCAGAGGTAAGGGAGGCTGGCAAATCATAAGGAAGCAGGAACTGACAACATGCCTTGCAAAACAGCTGTGGCAAAACCAGCCCTAGACTTAGAGTAGAGAGGAAGGTGATAATGCTTAGAGAAAGTATGCACTGAACTCCAAGTAGCTGCCTCCAAAATATCCTTAGTTGCCACCCCTTAGAAATGCTGTGGAAGTGGCAGTAGCCCTAGTGGAATGAGGCCTAATCCCAGCTGGAATCTCCTTGCCATGATGGGAATAACAAAATGTAATGCAACACCCAATCCACCTAGAAATAGTTTGTTTTGACACAGGCTTGCCCTTTGAACTCAAAGCAAAAGAAACAAACAACTGCTGAGACTGCCTAAAATCCTTAGTCCTGCTCAAATAATAACGCAATAGCCTGTGTACATCTAAAGTGTGCAAAATCTTTTCCCCTTTATTTTGGGGATCTGCATAAAAGGTAGGCAAATGAATAGTTTGGTTTAAAGCCACACTAGAAACCACCTTAGGCATAAAGGAAGGATTAGTACGTAAAGATACCCTATCCTTATGAAAAATCAAAAAAGGCTCCACTGCCAGAAGGGCCTGCAACTCAGAAACCCTTCTTGCAGAAGTAATGGCCAACAAAAAAGCAGTCTTCCATGACAAGTATTTCAATTCAGCAGTAGCCGCAGGCTCAAAAGGTTGTAGAGTAAGTTTCTCCAACACAAAATTGAGATCCCAAGCAGGAGTAGGAGCTCTACGAGGGTCTTATATTCTTTGCCCTCTAAGAAATTGCTTGAACAAAGGATGCGAAAACAATGGTGGGTCACAATCATAGTGAGCTGAAATTGCTGCAGCATGAATCTTAATGGAAGAGAAAGACAAACCTTTGTCCAGTAACTCAGTAAGATATTGAAGAGCCACACTCAAATTTGGCTCAGTAATCTCCAAATTGTTTGCTGCACTCCAAAACAAAATCTCTTCCATTTTTCTGTACACTTTCCTTGTACTAGGTCTTCTGGCTTCCATAATCACATTTAAAACTTGTTGAGGAAGCCGAGACCTGCTGTCTTTCAAAACAGAATATGCCAGGCTGTTAGATGTAGAGAGTGAAGCTTGACATTGAGCAGATGACCGTCCCTCTGAGACAACAGGTGTGGAATCAAGGGTAAAGGCCATGGAGGCTTCCTTACCAGACTCCTCAGTAATGGGTACCAGTGCTGCAGAGGCCAATCTGGAGCTATTAAAATCATCCTTGGCTTGTCTTGTCTGACCTTTAGAAGCACCTTTGGAAGAAGAGGCAGAGGTGGAAAGGCATACACATGAAGATTTTTCCAACTGAAAGAAAGAGCATCCACTTTCCAAGCTGTGTGATGAAATCCCTTCATGCAAAACTTTGGCAGCTGGTGGTTTAGTGGAGAAGCGAACAGATCTATGTCTGGAGTTCCCCATGACACTGTCAATTTTTGAAATACATGAAGATCCAGTTTCCACTCGTGGGGATCCATGATTTGTCTGCTTAATACATCTGCTAAGGAGTTCTGTGCTCGCGGCAGAAACCTTGCCTGAAGAGTTAGTTGCAGAGTGAGCAGTCTCCCATAAAATCATTGCTTGCCTGCACAATGGGTAAGAATGTGTTCCCCTTGTTTGTTGATGTACCACATGACAGTTGTGTTGTCTGTTAGAATCAACACCTGCCCTGGAAGAAGTAACTCTTTGAAAGCAATTAATGCAAACTGAACTGCTAACATCTCTTTCATGTTGATATGTAGATGCTGTAGTCTGGCAGGCCACTTGTCTTGTATCCACTTTCCATTTAGATGAGCTCCCAAGCAACATCTGAGGCATCTGTCGTTAGAATCTGACTTGCCTCTGGCGGGTCACAGAGAGTCCCTTGTTTAGGTGACATTCCTGAGCCCACCACAAAAATTCCTTTTGAATGCAAGGTATTATTTGAATGACAGTGTCCAAATCCTGGCAGTGCTGTGTCCACAGATTTTGAGATACCATTGTAGCTTCCTCATATGCAGTTTGGCATTGGGAAGCACCAGAATACAAGATGCCATGAACCCTAAGGCTTGAAGGACTGTCCTTGCAGTCAGCCCGGACTGAAGAGATAGATGATGGAAGTAACTGGAAAGATTCTTTTGTTTGTCCGGGGTTAAAAAGGCCATCTGGGCTGCTGTATTCAGTCTCACACCCAGAAAGCACATGTCTTGAGAGGGTACTAGACTGGACTTTATTTCGTTCACAGAATACCCTAGGCATCTTAGCACTGCTATGACATATTCCAGATGCTGTAGAAGATCTTCTTTTCTTGAGCCAGAATCAGGCAGTCGTCCAAGTAAGGATAGATTTGGATTCCTTTTAGCCTGAAGTAAGCTATCACTGGAGCCAGAACCTTTGTGAATACTCTGGGCAGTAGATAAGCCAAAGGGCAATGCAGAGAACTGATAATGAGAATTTCCAGCTCGAAACGCAGATACTTCCTGCAACTTAGTCTGATTGGCACATGAAGGTAAGCTTCCTTGAGATCTAAAGTTACCATCCAGTGATCTTTGCCCAGCAGAGGTAAAAGCTGTTGTAACGTCAACATTTTGAACTTGGGAATGTCCAGATAAGTGTTGAGGATAGATAAATCCAGAATTGGTCTCCACGTGTTCCCCTTCTTTGGTACTAGGAACAGGCGAGAATAAAATCCTAGGCCCCTTTCCGGCACAGGAACTGACTGAATGGCCCCTATTTGGAGCAACAGAGAAATTTGCTTGTGAGCCTCTGTCCTTTGAAGAGGAGGAATGTCTGGCATGCCTTTGAAAGGAGGCAAGGTATGGAAATAAAACCTGTAACCGTGGTGAATAATATCCAGAACCCATCTGTCTTGGGTAATTAAATCCCAATTTTCTTTGAAAAGAGACAGCCTTCCTCCCAAAGGTGCTGCCAGGCGAGAATGTACTGGCAGCTGAAAAGGTAGGTCATTGGGTCTGCTTATGAAAGGACTGACCCCTGCCCTCACCAGAAGTCTGAGCAGGGGAACTCCTGTCCTAGGCCTAAAAGAACCCTGAGCTCTGCCCCTACCACGTCTAGACCTACCCCTAGACTGGGAATCATAAGCAGGATAAGTCCATCCCTTAGTAGGCCAATTTCTACTAAATTTGGAGGCTGCACCTGCAAAAATCTTTAACAGTTTGCATAGACTTAGCCTTGTCCTCCATTTTCTTCAAAACTGCTTCCACAGGCGAACCAAACAACACATCAGACTGTAAAGGAGCATCCAAAATCCTTGTTTTAACATGCTCAGCTAAATTCTGATCTCTCAGCCAGGCGTGCCTACGAAGAACAGAACCAGTGGCAGCCACCCTGGAGGAGGCCTGCACAGCATCAAAACCACACTGCAAGGAATGTTTACCTACCTGTTCAGACGCATGAACTAAATCCTGCAACTCTTTACACTCAATACCTTCAGCCAGAGCATCCACCTTAGATTTCAACTGTGAAAGAAGATAATTCTGATATTTTAACATGTGAAACTGACAATTCAACGCCCTCATGGCTAAAGTGGAAGAAGTATACACTTTCTTTCCCCATCTATCCAAAGCCCTTGCCTCTTTATCAGGAGGGACAGGATTTTTAACAACTGAGGCCTTCACACCTTTAGGCCCCTGAGAGACAGTTTCTGGGTCTGCCCTAGGACTCTTAAAAGATACTTATGAGCTTCAGGCACCCTATAATACCTATCCGGTTTAACTGGGGCAGGAGGCAAAGAATCAGGATTCAGGGAAGCCTCTGCAAACACATCTTCCACCACATTCAAAACAGGAGGTATAGCTAAAGGCCTATGCTGGGGTAAAACAAAATTCCCTAAGCCTTTTCCTGGAATCAGAGAAATCTTGACCTTCCCATTTAAAATGCTCCCTCATGGAATGCAGAGTCTCTGAAAATGAAAAATCCTCAGGAGGAGAAGCAGAAGGAGTAGAATCATCCACATCAGAATCAGAATAAGGAGGGTACTCCTGCAAGCCTGCAGTCAAGACTCAAGCCTCCGAGCATTGCTCAAAACTCTCAAACTCAGGTTCCACCCTAGGCCTCTTATCAGGAGGGGGCATAGAACCCCTAATCATAGTAATCAAATCCTCTGCCATTTTAAGCATATGTTTCTTAGGCAAAGATCCTGAAGTACTAGGAGAAACCCCACAGAAGCTAAACTTGGCCTGCCCTCAAAGAAGCCTTGGAAACTGAAGGAGAGGCTCTAACCACCTTAGGAAGAGAGGGAAGAACAGCCACCTGAGAAGCCCCTCAGCCTGGCCTACTTCCTGAGAGGAAACATCCTGTAACAGTAAAGTCTCTTCCTGAGACTCCAAAGAGACACCTGGCAAAACCTCCGGCTCCACTGAGCCTTCCAAAGAACCGACGTCTGGGACTGTCGGTTCCTCCACCCTAGGCTTTGCTGCTTTATCTTTGCGCTTTTTAGCCGAAGCGCCGGAGCATCCGACGGCATTTTATAATTACAACGCTTCCCAAACACTAACCTGGCACAGTCTAACCTTCTCTTAATAGTGCGTTTGTTAAATCTAGCACAAGAGCGGCATCCAACAACGTCGTGCTCAGGCCCTAAACAAGGTATACACAAAGTATGGTAATCCCTATGAGGTATCTGTTTCCCACAAGAAATACAGTTATTCACTTTTTCTGACATCCGGTTAAATACTGAGGCAAGAAAAAACCAAAATATTCCCCAACTGGGTACTTAGCCAACTTTGATTCGGTCTGAAACTCTGACTTCAGAAACTTTCAGAACGCCAACCTGCACTCGCAAAATTGCTTCTGCATCGGACCATGCGGCAAAAAAGACTGAGGATATGACGTCGGTCATGCGCATTAGTACCCTGACGTACTGACGTCAGTCTAATGCGCCCTGACCGACGTCAGCCATATACTTTGGTATTCGGGCCGACTGGACAGCGGACTACCCAATAGTTAGGACTGCAGCAATGTGGAATGAAGAACATCCAATGAGCAGTATTAGAACAAGTCAGGATCTATCATGCACTATCGCAAACTAAAAATCTCAGTACAGGCAGAAAAACGTAATAGATACGCAGATAAACATAAAGGAAAAGTACAAAATAAGCAATTTATTGATGACCGAAAAATTGGGAAACAAGGTAAAAGGAATTGAAAGACCACCAAAAACAGAAGAAATAGATGCATTTTGGAGAAGTATCTATGAATATCCTATAGAACATAACAAAGATGCTAAGTGTTTAGAAGTAAAAGAAATAAGAACTTTAAAGGCACAGGATATGAAATGTGATGAAGTAAAAGCCAGAGAGATTCAAACAAAGTTAAGAAAAGCCTCTAATTGGAAAATCCCAGGCCCAGATGCAGTACCTAACATTTGGTTAAAGGTATTAACATCTTTGGACAAAGATTTAGCCATGAATAAAATCATTTAAATGCAGACCCTGAACAGACATCAACCTGGGTAACAGGAAAAACAATGCTCCTACTTAGACTGAACCTGCAAGCTACCCTAAAAATGATAGACCAATAATATGCCTTCCGACGACATATAAACTTGTACACTGGAATTTATGCTGACAGAGTTTATTGTAATTTAGAAGAAAAAACAATTATGGCAGTAGAACAAAAGGGCAATAAAAGAAAGTCATATGGAACAAAGGATCATTTGTTGTTAATGTCATAGTGGAGAACTGTAAAAAGGGGAAGAATCTAAGTATGGGATGGACGGACTACAAAAAAGCATTTGGTAGTATCCTGCATTCATAAATAAGAGTGCTTAAAATGTACAAGATACACCCTACACTGATCGACTACATTACAGTGACCATGAGACAGTGACAGACCTCTCTGCAATTAAGTCATGATAAAGGACAAATTATTACTTCAGGGTTAAAAATTCAAAAGGGGATATTCCAGGGTGACTGTCACCACCACTATTCTGCCTTGTCCTTAACCCCATGTCTACTTAACAGCTTAAGCCATGGCTTCAATTTGGCTCCTAGAAAACAAAGTGTAAATACTTCTCATCTCCTCTTTGTTGATGATTTAAAACCAAATAGCTCATCAGATAAGGAACTGAAAGCACAACTGCAAGTTGTCAAAACCTTTTCAGATGATATAAGAATGTCATTTTGTCTTGATAAATGTGCAAAAGCAACCTTTAAAGCACTAGGAAAACATCAGTTTGGGACAAGAATGTGATACAAAAGAACTTTAACAAGAGGGCGTGTATAAATATACTTGTGAATAGATGATGGAGCAACAATAAAACATGAACAAATGCGAATAAAACCCAGTAAGGAACACTTTAGAAGACTTAAATTAATCCTGAAAACAGAGTTGACATTTAGGAACAAAATCCAAGCTATAAACCAATTTGCTCTTCCTGTCCTAACTTACAGTTCTGGAGTGATTGACTGGCCCCCAAAATGTGTTGGATAGATTAGACAGGAAAAAGTACAGTTTTGTACCTACCATAAATGTAGATGTTCGAGTGCTAATACAGCTGCAGTCATAACAGATGGGTTTTCCTGCCGTCAGGCGGGTCCTCGGTCAGCAGAATTCCAAAGTCTAGGTCCAGCGTCGGTTGTCGTCGCTTCTTCCCTGACGTCAGTGCGACAGGGGTATAAAAGAACCAGCCGACGCCATTTTCTTCAGTTTTTCTTGCCCCAGATGTCAGGTGCCCCCAGAAGGAAGGCAAAACATAAATTTATGTAATAAAGCAAATGCAATATAATCAAAAAACAGTAGTTGCAAGCAAATACACCATAAAAGAATACCCCATTGAGGTTGTATGAGGAGGTGTTAGCCATAAGGCCTGTCCCAAGAGGGGAAGGAGGGAGGGAAACCTGGATTGCAGCTGTATTAGCACTCAAACATCTACATTTATGGTAGGTACAAAACTGTACTATGTTCATCGTGCATACAGCTGCAGTCATAACAGATGGGTAGAATCCCAAAGCTAATAAAGGGGTGGTAGGTACTAAGTGGAACTAGGTGGAGCCAGGATGCTCTGCAAGACTGCAGTGGCAAAGCCCGCTCTAGTTTTGGAGTATAATGGTAGGTGATAGTGCTTGGAGAAAGTATGTACATAACTCCAAGCGGCTGCTTCCAAAATATCTTTGGTAAGAACCCCCCTGAGGAAAGCTGCAGAGGTAGCTGTGGCCCTTGTGGAGTGAGATCTGATGCCTGTAGGTACAGTTTTACCATGAAAAGAGTAACAAAAGCGTATGCAGTGGGCTATCCATTTTGAGATTGTCTGTTTGGAAATAGGCCTCCCTTGAGCACCTGTAGCATAGGACACAAAGAGTTGCTCTGATTTTCTGAAAGTCTTTGTTCTGTCCAAATAATAACGGAGCTGTCTGTGAATGTCCAAGGAATGTAGTAGCCTCTCCCCTTTGTTTTGTGGATTAGGGTAAAAGGTAGGTAAGTGGATAGCCTGATTCAAGGCTACCCTGGATATTACCTTTGGCATAAATGAAGGACTGGTTCGTAAGGAAACTCTGTCCTGAGGTGATAGCTAGAAGGAAGGCTGTTTTCCATGACAAATATTGCAGATCTGTTGAAGCAGCTGGCTCAAAAGGAGGCAGGGTTAGTTTTTATAGAATGAAATTGAGGTCCCAAGCAGGTACTGGTTGCTTCCTTGGGGGTTTTATATTCTTAGCCCCTCTGAGGAACTGTCTTAAGAGAGGGTGAGAGAATAAAGGAGGATCAGTGTTGTACTCTGCAGAAATGGCTGAGGCATGGATTTTAATGGAGGAGAATGAAAGTCCACTGCTTAGCAGCTCGGCTAGGTACTGTAGTATTTGAGGTAAATTCAGTATTCCAGGATTCTGACCCTTTTTCTGATTCCAGACACAAAACCGTTTCCATTTTGCAGAGTAGGCTTTTCTAGTAGAAGCCCTTCTGTCCTCCAAAATGACATCCTGCACCTCCTTGGAGAGTAGGGTCTGCTGTGAATTTAAGGAATCATCCATGCGGCTAGATTGAGTGTTTTCAGCTGACTGTGAAGAGTTTTGAAGTTGTGCTGAGTCAGTAGAAGAGGCATTAGAGGCAGGATCCATGGTGGGGAATGCGTCAGGCTCCTCAGGAGTGGGTACCAGTGTTGTCTTGGCCAGTCTGGAGCAATGAGAATCATCTTTGGTCCGTCTGCTCTGGCTTTTAATAGAACTTTGGCCAGCAGTGGAAGAGGTGGAAAGGCATAAACCGTCATTGTTGTCCAACTGAAAGAGAGTGCATCCACTTTCCAGGCCTGTGGATGAAAGGTCCTTGAGCAGAATTTTGTCAACTGGTAATTTCTGTGGGTGGCAAAGAGATCTATGTCTGGCCTTCCCCATGCTTGAATTATCATTGTAAAAACTTGAGGATGCAACTTCCATTCGTGTGGATCTGTCATATTTCTGCTCAGGTTGTCTGCCAGTGTGTTTTCCTTTCCTGGCAGGAATTGTGCTTGAAGTTGGATTTGCAATTCCAGAGCAGTGTTCCAAAGGGACATGGCTAGTCTGCACAGGGGATATGAATGAGTTCCTCCCTGTTTGTTTATGTACCACATCACTGTGGTGTTGTCTGTCCTTATGAATAGCTGTCCTGGATGCAGTAGGTCTTTGAAAGCCATAATAGCATTTATTACTGCTAGCATTTCCTTTTGATTGATGTGTAGGTGCTTTTCTTTTTGTGACCATTTGCCCTGAATGCACTGATCTGTTCATAGGTTCATACTAGGCTATCTGCCCTAGGGCATTTATAAGCCTAGCCAGAGTGTGTTTGGCTTTCGCCACCCATTTTAAATTAATTTTGCTATGCCTTTTTTTGAGGTTAGTATACTGTGCCTCTGTCTAACAGTGACACAGAAGTGATAGCCGGGGTAAACCTACGATCTCCCATCCACTCATCAAGATTCCTCTTGAAGAGAGTCAATGTGGGACTCTGCCTAACCTGGACTGGGATTTTATTCCAGAGTGAAGGGAGCCTCTGGGTTATGAATCTGTCCCTCCAGCATGTCCTATTTATTTCAGTGCTGAGGTTCAAGTCTCTCGGTAGCGTGGCTCGATGGGATTTGGATTTTCTGAGGTGCAGCATATCCATTAATTCTGGGTTGGACATGGCTTTATCGTCAGGCACAGATCGCCTCTGAGCAGGCGGTATGCCACTGAGTAGAGCTGGAGTTTCTTTAACCGGCAGCATATGGCATCTGTTTGAGCCCTTTGATCCTCTTGGTGAGGTACTTTTGGGGTCTTTCCAGTTGCTGCAGGTGTCTGGTAAGGTACATCCCAAAGGGGCATTGTACTCAATTATGGGCCTGATGAGGGATGAGTAAAGAGGTACGATGACCTCCCCTGATCTAGATGTGAATCCCTTCATGATTAGGTGGGCTATATAAAATGTTTTTCTAACCACTTTGGCCACGTGGTTGTCAAATGAGAGATTGCTATCAACTTGGGTCCCCAGGTCCCTAATGACTTCTTCTGTACTTAATGGATTACCACCTATGTGGTAATTTGTGGGCACTTTGTTTTGCCAAAGGGATGACTATACACTTTTGGCGTTAGCTTGAGGCCATGGCTCTGGCACCAGTTGTCTGTTTCTAGGAGGCCCTTTTGGAGGATGCTTGTGTCGGCTGGAGAGTTGATTATGGCGTCCAGTTTGCAGTCATCTGCGAACTTGGTCAGCCACAGTCCTTCCGTGTTGGCCTGTACCGCCGAGAAATATATACCGAACAAGAGAGGTCCCAGGACTGAGCCTTGTGGGACGCCACTTGTAACTGGTTTGGAGTCTGACATGGCTCCAGCAATTCTAACCATGTGGGTTCTGTCCTTGAGCCAGTTTGCAACCCATCTAGTGACATAGGGGTTTATATTTAAGCTGGTGAGCTTATCTTTAATGCCAGAGTGGGGTATTGTATCGAAGGCTTTTGCGAGGTCCAGGTAGGCTGTGTGGACCACCTTCCCCTCGTCAATGGCCTTGGTGACTGTTTCAAAGAAATCGACTAGGTTTAAGAGGCAGGATCTGCCCTTAACAAAGCCAAACTGGGTAGGATCCAGTGTCTGTAGGTCGCCAATATCTTTATTTATGAGGTCCATGATGATCCTTTCCATAGCTTTGCAGACCAAGCTAGTCAGGCTTATGGGGCAATAGTTTCCAGGATCCGTTGAGGCACCACCTTTGCGGAGAGGGACCACTGTTGCTGTACGCCACTCTTTGGGTACATATCCTGTAGTAAGGCTAAGATTGAACAGTAGTTTTATGTTTGGGTTTAGCTCTTCTTGGAGTTCATGTAGACAGCCCGGGACACCATCTGGTCCCATTGATGCTGTGTTTTTGCTTTGGAGGCGGCTCTTACCTGAGCATCTGAGATGTCAGGGGCAGCACTCTGCTGGGATAGATATTTGCCCTTTGGTGGGGAGAGGAGAAGTTTGCACTGAACCTGTCAGCTAGGATGTTGGCAATGTCTGTGGGCTCGGTGTATTTTTGTCATTTTGGACTAATTCTGAGCATATCTGGGAATTCACCCAGGTTCCTAACATAACTAAAGAAAGCCTTGTGATTATCCTTAATGTCCTGTGCAATTTTTCTCTCAAGCTGGCCTTAGACGATTTTATGAGTGCCCGTAGTTTTTGCTAATACTGATCAGAGATGCCTTCCCTTTGGGATTTTGCTCTATCATGTAGTAGCTTCCTCCTTCTATTGTATAGTTTGTTTATGGCTGGGGTCCACCAGACAGGACGTCTGCCTTTGGAGGATTGGGTCTTGGTTTTATTTGGGATTGCATGATCCATGCATTCCTGAAGGTGTTCATAGAATGTTTATAAAGGATTCTGCGGTCTGGGCAGATTTTCCACAGGCCGGGGCTTTGAAGGATTTCGCCTCGGTTTTGAGGCGTGTGAAATTCTTTAGAGAAGTTTTTCACTGTGGTTTTCTGGGCAGGGGTGGGGTCGGATGTGAATATCCAGTGAGATTAGTTTATGGTCTGATCTTACCAGTGAGGGATACACTTCTGGTCTGGAGCATAGTGTCCCCATGTTGGTGATGATCAGGTCCAGTATGTTTTCCCCTCTTGTGGGAGTGGTAATAAGTTGTTCCATAGCATTTGAGTTTATAAATTCTAGGAACCTTTGGGCTAGGGTGCTGGAGCTAGAGTAATGCTCCCAGTCTATGTTTGGGTAGTTGAAGTCGCCCAATATAATGGTGTTTGGAGAGACCTTCATATTTTCCAGTATTCTCAGGAAGGCCAAGTGGGGTTCCTGTGTTTGGGAGGGTGGTCTGTAGCAGGCTATAAACTGGAAGGCAGTTTTACCCACAGTTAGTTGCACATGGATAGTCTCTGATGCTTCGTGCTGTGCCACCAACCTGGAGGTGTAGGTATCTTTGACGAATATTGATACTCCCCCCTCCTTTTGTGGTTCGGTCCAAGTTTTGGGGCCGAAAAGCATGGTATGAGGTATAACCTTGTAGTGCTGGGGTGCTCTCTGGAGCCTTGAACCAGGTTTCTGTTACTGCACAGATATCGATGTTCTCCATGCTAAGGAGAGTTTCGAGTGCGTGCATCTTGAGGTTTAGACTTCTGGCGTTGAGTAGCATTACTCTTAGTTTCTTAGCCCTTGTGATACCTATGGAGGTGGGTTTGTCTTTTGAGCCTTGCCTAAAAAAAGCACTATGGGGGTGGCAAGAGCCTTTGCCAATATCCGAAAGCCCAGGGGTGACAGGTGCAAGCCGCCCTAGCGAAGCATCGTGGCTTGTCGAGCATGTCATCCCAGGCTGACAGGCATTGGATCCCCTTTGAATGACACCAACACTTAAGCCAATTGTTGAAATTGATCATCTTGTCTTCATATTGTGGCATCATTCTTGGTGAGGGTAAGATGCTACTCAAGGTCAGGGTCATACCGGCTTGGTCTACATGCTCAGAGAGCTCCTCTATGTCTCTTTTCATGTAGTCCAGGGAGGTACGTCTCAGGTCATTCACACCAGCATGGACAATGACCGAGTCATATTTGTACTTGCCTTGGAGTGACCTGAGTGCTTGTGTTATGTGGCGGATCCTAGCGCCCGATGGGCAGCTCACCGTGACCTTCTCCTTGTTCAGCCTGGTGAGCGGGACGTCAGTGTGCCTGACGAGAGTCACCTATTACAAGTGTATCAGGTGTGTTGTTTAGCCTTAAGGGCTGTGACTGTTCGGCACACTGGCTTTGTGAGTTATGTGTTGCACGTGTTTTGTTTTGGGGTAGCGGTTGCTTGGGTGTCTGCTTTGGAGGTCTCTGCTGCTTAGGCAGATTTTTATTTAGAACCTCAGAGTATGTTTTTGTGTGTTTATGTGTTTGGTTTGTTGTCGTGTCATGTGTGCCCCCCAGGCGTAGTCCGAGGCGTCTGTTGTGATGACTTGATTTGCTTGAGGCTTGCAGAATGGGAGACCTATGTTTCTTTGGCATGCTTGAGCCCACCACAGAAATTCCTTTTGAAGACATGGAATCAGTGGTATGATCGCTTCCAAACTGTGGCTGTGTTGAGACCATAAGTTTTTTAGGTACCATTGAAGTTTCCTCATATGCAGCTTTGCACATGGGATTAGCAGGATGCAAGATGCCATGAATCCCAGAGCCTGCAGGATTTTCCTTGCAGTCAGCCTGGTGAAGGTTGCCAGTTTTCTGAAGTACTGAGTTAATTGCCCTTGTTTCTCTGGCGTGAGGTAGGCCATCTGGGTGTTTGTATCCAAGCTGGCACCCAGGAACATTATTGTTTGAGAGGGTATTAGTCTTGACTTCTTTTTGTTGACTGTGTATCCCAGAGATTTCAACAACATTATTACAAACACCAGGTGTTTCAGAAGAGTGTGTATGCTGTCCGCTTGGATCAGGCAGTCGTCCAGATATGGGTATATTTGTATCCCTTGAAGTCTGCAGAAGGCAATTACTGATGCCAGGCATTTTGTGAACACTATGGGCGCAGTAGATAAGCCAAAGGGCAATGCAGAGAATTGATAATGGGATGAACCTGCAAGAAAATCTGAGTTATCTTCTGCAATCTTGTCTGATTGGGACATGCAGGTATGCCTCCTTGAGGTCCAATGTTACCAGCCAAGACTCCTTGCCCAGCATGGGAAGAAGCTGCTGTAATGTGAGCATCTTGAACTTTGGTACGAGTAAATATGGGTTTAGGATGGATAGGTCCAAAATAGGTCTCCAATCTTTGCCCTTCCTTGGTACCAGGAAAAGTCTGGAATAAAAACCTTGACCCTGTTCTTGTGCAGGTACCTCTTGAATAGCTTTCATGTCCATGAGATCTGAAATTTGTTTTTGTGCCTCTGCCCTTTGATTGTGTGGCAGGTTTGGCATGCCTCTCATTTTTGGAAGGGTGTGAAAGTGGAATCTGTAGCCTCTGTCTATAATGTCCAGGATCCATTTGTCTTTTGTGACAATATGCCAATTTTTTGAAAATAATGCCAGTTTTCTGCCTAAAGGTGCTGCCATTTGAGCCTTGCTTGGCATGCAAAGGGGAAAGTCATTGGGTCTGTTTTCTGAATGGCTGTGAACTATCCTCACCCCCTCTTGGTGTAGGTGTTTGCCATTGTCTGCCACTAAATGATCCTTGAGATTGCCCTCTACCTCTCGGGCGCCTGTATCTACCTCTTTGAGGTATGTCTGTAGCTGGAAAGGTCCAATTTTTTGAAGGCCAATTTCTACTGAAACGTGGCGGTTGTACCTGTAGGAAATCTTTCACTGTTTGCATTGATTTTGCCTTTTCCTCCATTTTCTTTAATACCTCCTCAGCTTTAACACCAAACAATACATCTTTTTGAAGAGGTGCATCTAGTAATTTAGCTTTGACATGATCTGGTAAGATTTGCTCTTTGAGCCAAGCATGTCTATGTATGACTGATCCTGTAACAGCAGCTCTACAAGAGGCCTCTAAAGCATCAAAACCACATTGCAAGGTATGTTTACCCACTTGCTCTGCACTATGCAACAAATCCTGTAACTCCTTCAAGTCTGGTTGTTCAGGTTGTGACATATTGCTTTTCAACTGAGATAACAAAAACTGTTGATACTTTAACATATGGAACTGACAGTTTAATGCCCTCATGGTTAAAGTGGCTGAGGTGTATACCTTTTTCCCCCACCTTTCTAAAGCTCTGGAATCTCTCTCTAAAGGTAATGGATTTTTAGCAGTGGAGGCCTTAATTCCCTTGGGACCCTGTGAAATAGTTTCTGGGTCAGCCGCATGGCTTTTGTATAGGAATTGGTGTGAATCAGGAACCCGGTAATACCTGTCAGGCTTGACTGGAGCTGGAGGTAAAGAATCTGGGTTAAGGCTGGCTTCTGAATACACATCATCTATAATGTCTAAGACAGGAGGTATAGCCAGAGGCCTGTGCTGAGGGAGCAAGAGGAAATCCCTGAGCCTTTTCTTGGAGTCTGAGTACTCTTGGCCTTCCCAGTGGAAGTGTTCCCTCAAGGTATGCAAGGTTTCCCCAAAAGAGTAATCCTCAGGGGGGGGGAGACAGAGGGAATGGACTCCTCTGCATCAGAATCTTCGAAAGGGGAGTAAGAATGTTCCTGGTCCTCAGAATGTTCTGAAGCAATGGAGACCTGGTCCGAGGAAGGGTATTCTTCCTCCACTCTGGGCCTTTTGTCCGAGGGGGGTTGAGAACCGCTGATAAGTGTAATCAGATCCTCAGCCATTTTGAGCATCTGCTTTTTAGGCATGGGGCCTTGAGAGGGGCCCTGTGGAGCTTGTCTTTTAGAATGCATGGCTGCTTTAGATTTAGTATAAGCCTTAATGGAAAAGGAAGAAGGCGGCCTGAAAACACCTAGAGAGGTGGCAGGCCTGTCTGAACTCGGAGTTTCCCCGCCAAGTGTGACTTCGGTATCTGTAGTCGGGGTGTGGGCCGAAGAGCCTGCGACCTCAGGCACAGAAGACACCGCTAATGAAGTGTCATCGGTAGTCAGGGGCTACGTAGGCACCTCGCTGAGAACCGGAGCACATGTAGTCGGCTTTAGCGTGGTGTCGGTAGAAGTCGCGGACCTCGTATGTCGGTCCTTATCTTTGCGTCGTTTACTCAAAATTGGAGTCGGAGTATCCGACGACATGTTGTAATTAAACTTTTTGCCAAAATAGTGTTGGGCGAACTCCGCCCGACGCTTAATAGTGCGTCTGTTGAATGTAGCACAAAAACGACAGGCCGAGACGTCGTGGTCTGGGCCTAAGCAAGGTATACAGAGGGAATGGAAATCCTTATGCGGTATTTGCTTCCCACATGAAATGCAATTATTAACTTTGTCTGACATCGGTCTGAGGCAAGAAAAGTTTCCCCAACGGGGTACTTAGCTTTCAAGAAGTCTTCGGTTGAAAAATATTCGTAATCTCAGGAGCTGGCCGACCGGCACTTGAACTGCTTCTGCTTCGGGCACTGCGCGGCAAGAAAGACTGAAGAAAATGGCGTCGGCTGGTTCTTTTATACCCCTGTCGCACTGACGTCAGGGAAGAAGCGACAACAACCGACGCCGGACCTAGACTTTGGAATTCGGCCAACCGACGACCCGCCTGACGGCAGGAAAACCCATCTGTTATGACTGCAGCTGTATGCACGATGAACATCAAGGACACTTCATGCTCACCAAATGATTTATAAAAATCAGATTATACCAAGATTATATATTCCCCGTTCAGAAAGAGGGATGGGCCTCCTTGAAATTGATTACATGTATAGGTCTGCAATTGTGGGACTCCACACATACCTGCTGACCTCACAAGGCCCAAATGTAGTGAAAGTTTTGAAACATGAGGAGAATCAATCTAAGATGACTTCTCTGCTTACTTTAGCATTAGCATATCTGTGTCAAGCAAGAATGGAAATCAGACCACAAGTAGATAAAAATCAGGTAGAAACTGAATGTGCCAAAACACAAAAGAAAGAATAAAGTGAAGGACCAGATGAGAAGGCAAGACATTTGGAAAATGCATAAATATAGTTGCAAGTACAGAAATCTTCTGGAAGAACCTCATGTTGATCAGGAATGGTTAAGGAGAGGCAAATTCAAATCATGAGATGAAAAGTTAATATTAGCGGCACAAGACAGTGGACTATGTACACATTGCTTTACAAAGTCCATTGAACATGTCGGAGAAACAGAAATGTAGGTTTTGTAAAACAGAATTGGAAACGGTCGCACACCTCCTTACTGGCTGTGATACACTAATGGCAGAAGGGCTGCATACTGAAGGGCATAATAATGTGGCAAGACTGTTGCACAGGGGATTGTGCAAACATTATGGTATTGAAGTGGCTGCAAAACACTGGAAGCATGAGCCACAAAGTACCATAGAAAATTAAGTTTATATCACATGGGATCACCCATTACCAACAGTTCAAAAGATAGATGCTAGAAAACCGGATACAGTGGTCCATGAAAAGTCAAAAGTAGCACTGATCACTGAAATGGCCACACCCAGTGACTACAGTGTCTTGCGTACAGATAGACGCAAAGTCAAAACTATGAGGATCTGCAGGCAGAAATGAGAGCAATGTGGGAGAAAGATACACAGTTCCAATAGTAGTAGGAGCAACAGGTCTTATAAAAAATATATACAATTGTATTTAGTTACGTTACCAATACATGTAACCCCATACAAATTGGGGAAGGAGTCATTACTGGGCGCATTGCGGGTGCTGAGAAGAGCACTTCTGGCAGACATCAAAGATTGAAACAATACTAATTTCATGGACTTTAAATCGTATTTTGGCTTGGGAATGGGGTCCATTCCAGTCATGTTATCAGAAACTCAAAAGACTTGGAAAATTAAGAGAAAACCTGAAGTTATTAAAATGGATCCATTGTCCTTTCCATTTAAGCTTCTTCAGATAATCATCAATTTGTTTCCATGACTATGGTCTTGCATATACTCACTTTCATTCCTGGTGCATTCAGTTTTGCATTCCAGTCCCCATGACTTGCTTATGGTCATGTTCAATCTCTCTATATGTAGCATCACATATGCACACAGCATCTTTGCTGATCTGTTCCCCTCTTACCCATTTGCTGATGTAAATCAATCACCAGTATGTCAAAAAGGGGATAACCAAATCAGCTTTCTTCTAAGCTTGTCATAAGCTTTATCCAAGTGTAGGAAGGCAGCTTCTGTTGGATTCTTTCCTCCTCTCCAGCTTCTTTTCCACCATCTGTTCCAGTGCAAACATTAGGTTAGTGGCACTGCATCCTGATCTGAACTCTAACTTTCCATGAACCTAATTTTCTACTGCTCTGCATATTTATCAGACTCTTCAGCACTTTCATGCAATGTAATAGAAGTATGACATTGCTATACTGCTTGCAGTAGAAAATATCCCCATAGAATAATAGGTTTTGCATTAGCATGAATTTTCTGAAGGATGTGGAGTCTTAAACTCTAATATTTGTCATTATTTAATGACGTCAATCCGCCACTGTTTGCCAGAAAGGTACAGATTTTAGGAGGAACACACCAAAAATATGAGGCATAAATCTGGACTTTCTGTGAAATGTATGTGCCCCCTTTGTTCTTGTACACTGGCACGAGAATGCTTATTTCTCCAATTGGCTGCGATTTCTCTCTATATACCACAAGGACTACCCTCAGCAGCAATTTTTCCCATAATGCGCTCAACATCTTGTATCAGCAGGGACTTCATAGGTTCATAGGTTCATACTAGGCTATCTGCCCGAGGGCATTTACAAGCCTAGCCCATCGTTTTGTGGCTTACGCCACCCCTTTAGTATGGGGAACTATACCCATTATTTTGCTGTGCCTGTCGAGCAGTGACACTGAGGTAATCCCTGGGGTATATCTGCGATCTCCCATCCATTGGTCAAGATTTCTCTTGAACAAGGCCAGCGAGGTGCTCTGCCTCACATGTACCAGGATTTTGTTCCACAGCATAGGGAGTCTTTGGGTGATGAATCTATCCCTCCAGCACGTCCTATTAATAGCCGTGTCAAGGTTTAAGTCTCCCGCCCTTGTGGCTCTGATGGATCTAGATTTTTGAGGTGAAGCATATTCATCAAATCTGGGTTTGACATGGCCTTGTATGTTAGGCAAAGGTCACCTCTGAGCAAGCGTGGCGACTGAATAGAGCTGGAGTTCTTTCAGTCGGGCAGCATAGGACAGATTTTGAGACCCTTTATCCTTTTGGTGAGGAACTTTTGTGGCCTCTCCAGCTGCTGCAAGTGTCGGGTCAGATACATTCGAATGGGGCATTGTACTCAATCATTGGTCTGATGAGTGATGAGTAAAGGGAGACTATGACCTCCCTTGATCTAGATGAGAATCCCTTCATGATAAGGTGGGCAATGTAGAAGGTCTTCCTAACTACTTTAGCTACATGGGTGTCGAATGACAGACTACTATCAACCTGGGTCCCCAGGTCCCTGATAACTTCTTCTGTGCTCAGTGGATTGCCACCTATTTGGTAGCTAGGGGTAACCTTGTTTTTCCCGAAGGGTATGACTATGCATTTTTGGCATTTAACTTTAGGCCGTGGCTCTGGCACCAGTTATCCGTTCTGTGAGACCCTTCTGAAGGATATCTGTGTCGGATGTGTTTTCTACTATGGCGCCAGTTTGCAGTCATCTGCAAACTTTGTCAGCCATAACCCTCCTGTGTTTGCTTGTACTTGGAAAAGTAGATGCCAAACAAGAGTGGGCCCAGGACTGAGCCCTGTGGGACACCACTTGTGACAGGCTTTGAGTCTGACATGGCGCCAGCAACTCTGACCCTGTGGGTTCTGTCACTCAGCCAGTTTGCAACCCATCTTGTGATGTATGGGTTGACATTTAAGCTGATGAGATTTCAATGATACCCGAGTGGGGTATTGTATCGAAGGCCTTAGCCAGATCGAGGTAGGCTGTATGGACTGCCTTTCCCTCATCAATGGCTTTGGTGACTGTTTCCAAAAAGTCAACCAACTTTAAAAGGCATGATCTGCCTTTGACAAAGCCAAACTGGGTTGGATCCAAAGTCTGCAAATTCCCTATGTCTTTATTTATGAGGTCCATTATGATCCTCTCCATGGCTTTGCAGATAAGGCTTGTCAAGCTAATGGGCCGGTAATTTCCAGGGTCGGTGGAGGCACCGCCTTTGTGAAGTGGTACCACAGTTGCAGTGCGCCACTCCCTGGGTACGTATCCAGAGGTAAGACTTTGATTAAACAGCTGTCCTAGCTGTGGGTTTAATTCCTCATTGAGTTCATGGAGCACACAGCCGGGGACACCATCAGGTTCCATGGATGCTGTGTTTTTTGCTTTGGAGAGAGCAGTTCTCACTTGGGCTGGAGATGTTTGGGGGCTGCAATCGCTTGGTATAGATATCTCTCCTTTGGGGAGGGGGAGAAGTTTGCACTGAACCTGTCAGCCAGTATGTTGGCAATGTCTGTAGGATCAGTAATCTTCACATCATTTTGAACTAGCTCTGAGCATATCTGGGAGTTTCCTCCCAGGTTTCTAATATAGCTAAAGAAGGCCTTAGGATTGTCTTTTGAGTCTTTAGCTATTTTTCTCTCGAAATTTGCTTTGGATGGTTTTATGAGAGCTCTTAGTTTTTTACTTATAGTGATCAAGGGTGTCTTACCTTTTAAGGATTTTGCTCTATCTTGTAGTAGCTTCCTCCTTTTGTTGTAGAGTTTGTTTATGGCTGGGGTCCACCAGACTGGACGCTTGCCTTTGGTACAAAGAGTCTTTGTTTTGCTTGGGATTGCCTTATCCATGCAGTCCTGCAGGTGCTGGTAGAAGGCATTTGTAAGTGATTCAGCGGCTTGAGTACTGTTTTCCACTGCTCGGGGCCTGAAAGGAGACCACACTAGTCTTTAGAAGTGTGAAGTCGGCTTTTGAGAAGTTCTTTACTGTGGTCTGTTTTATTTCAGGTGGGGGTGGGATGAGGACCTCCAGCGAGCTTAGTTTGTGGTCTGATCTCACCAGTGAGGGGTACACCTAGGTTGTACAACATTGTGCTCCCATGTTCGTGATGATGAGATCAAGTATGTTATCTCCTCTTGTGGGGATGGTGACTAGTTGTTCCATGGCATTTGAGTTTATGAATTCCAGGAACTTTTGGACTAGGGTGTTTGGGCTTGAGTAGTGTTCCCAGTCTATATTAGGGTAACTGAAGTCACCTAGTATGATGGTGTTTGGTGATACATTTATCCCCTCTAGTGTTTTCAGGAAGGCCATGTGAGGTTCCTGAGTTTGTGAGGGTGGCCTGTAACATGCTACAATTTGCAGAGCAGTCTTGCCTATGGCTAATTGCACCTGGATGGTCTCCAATGCATCGTGCGTTGCCACCAGTCTTGAGGTGTGGGTGTCCTTGATGAATATGGATACCCCCCCTCCTTTCTTGGTATTGTCCGGATTTTGGGGTCGGAACGCATGATATGAGGTAAAACCTGATAGCGCTGGGGTGCTCTCAGGAGCCTTGAACCAGGTTTCTGTCACAGCACAGACATCGATGTTCTCCATACTGAGAAGGGCCTCGAGTGTGTGCATTTTGAGATTTAGACTTCTGGCATTGAGCAGCATTACCCTTAGTTTTTTCCTTTTTGTGTTCTAGGGTGGTAGGTTTAGAATTTGAGCCTTGCCTAAAAAGGCACTATGGGGTGGCAAGAGCCTTTGCCAATATCCGAATCCCAGGGTGACAGGCAAGCCGTCCCTTAAGCAGCGTGGCTTGTCCAGCATGTCATCCCAGGCAGACAGACACTGGATCCCCTTTGAATGACACCAGTGTTTAAGCCAATTGTTAAAGCTGATCATCTTATCTCTGTATTGTGGCATCATTCTTGGTGAAGGTAGGATACTGCTCAAGGTCAGGGTCATACCTGCCTGGGCTACATAATCAGAGAGCTCCTCAATGTCTCTTTTCATGTAGTCCAAGGAGGTACGTCTCAGGTCGTTTACACCAGCGTGGACAATGACTGAGTCATATTTGTACCTGCTGTTGAGAGACCTGAGTGCTTGCGTTATGTGGCGGATTCTAGCGCCCGACAGGCAGCTTACTGTGACCTTCTCCTTACTCAGTCTGGTGAGCGGGACGTCAGTGTGTCTGACTATGGAGTCACCAATGACTAGTGTGTCTGGCATTGTGTTTGGCCTTAACGGCTGTGACTGTTTGACACTCTGACTGTGAGGTCTATGTGTTGCAGGTGTTGTGTTCTGAGGTGGTGGTTGTTTGGGTGTCTGCTTTGGTGGCCTCTGCTGTTTTGGTAGATTTTGATCAGAGCCTCAGTATGTCTTTGTGTGTTTATGTGTATGATTTGAGGTTGTAATGGTACTATGTGAGACTGGGTCTATAGTGTGTGTGGTAATCTTCTCCTCCTGACTGGTCATGCCAGTCCTATGTTGAGAGAGCTCAGCCTCCAGTTTGGCCGTATAGTTGCATCTCTCGCATGTATTTGTGTTTTGTGGGAGGAGGAGAGGGTTGTTCAGTACATGAGGCAATTGTAACATTGCCTCAATATTCCCAGGTTCACCAGCTGAGCAGGAGAGGACACTAGCAACTGATCCCTCGACATGCTAGAAGGAATAGACAAAAAAAACTTTCAGACTATTATCTTCTTTGACTTCATTTTCCTTAGTGCATTTAACATTTCTTCTAGGGTGTTTTCACCTTCCTCTTTCACTGTGGACTAGGTATGGTGTAGTACATATTATGTAGGTTTTTCTTCATTCAGAAACTTCTTTAAGCACTCTTTCCATCTGTCCTAGATGTCCTCCTAACTGGCAAGCAGACTGTTGCTGGCATCCATTATGAATGGCATCTGCACATCTTTCCTTTATTGCCTTGCAACCAGAGTAAGCCTCTCTGTGCTATCTGCTGCGTCAGTTTCCAGACTATATGATACCATAGTCTGCTATTGTGAATATTCTCTTAGCATCTTTATTAGCCAACCAGTATGCCCCTCTTAACCTGAAGTAGCTTTTCTCCCACTTCTTAGTGCACTATTTTCTTTCGAAAACTGCCTGTGCTTTTGATTTCCACCACCAGCTTTCCTTATGTACTTTGTTTCTATACCCGGCTCAACCACAAACCTGTTCTACTGCCTTCAGACATGCTGTCTTGACACACTGCCATTCCCACTTACTTCCTCTTCTTCCCAAGAAGCTAAAGCACAATTGGCTACATAGAGTAATCGTATTGACTCGTGTATAACCATCAGAGTGGTCAAGGATCTGCTCAGTAGCCACTCCTTTTCAGCATCTTTGTCTCCACATGTCAAAATCAACCCCATTATCCTGTTCAAACATGCCGATGACTGCAAACTTAGAAATGTTGTCCTTAACTCCAGTGACACCCATGTCCCTCAAAACATGAAATAATCCAAGGTAAGCTTTGAAAGAAATATTGCCAAGGACTCCAAAGATAACCACAAGGCATTCTTTAGCTATGCCAAGAATCTAAGTGGCAATGCTCAGATCTGCTCGGAGTTATTGCAGAATGGCACAAAATACACTGAACCGACAGATATCACCAACATCCTGGCAGACAGATTCAGTGCAAAGTTTGCCCCCTCTCACCCCCAAAAGGGCCCATAACCATACCAGAAGAATGTAGAATCCCTGAAATCACAGATACTCAGGTTAAAACAGCCCTCTCCAAAGCCAAAAACACAGCATCAATGGGACCGGACAGTGTCCCAGGCTGCATCCTACACGAGCTCAAAGACGAACTAACCCCTTACCTAAACACACTGTTCAAACTCAGCCTCTCCACAGGCTACATACCCATAGAGTGGCGCACAGCAATGGTTATTCCGCTCCACAAAGGTGGAGCCACAACAGACCCCGGGAACTATGCCCCTATAAGCCTGACTAGCTTGGTCTGCAAGGCTATGGAGCGCATCATCCTGGAACTCATTAACAGAGACATTGGGAACCTCCAACACTGGACCCTACCCAGTTTGGCTTTAAGGGCATATCATGCCTCCTAAACCTCGTGGACTTCTTTGGGACAGTTACCAAGGCTATAGACGAGGGAAAGGTGGTACACACAGCCTACCTAGACCTCGCTAAGGCCTTCGACACCATTCCCCATTCTGGTATTATAGACAATCTCACCAGCCTGAACATAAACCCCTATGTCACAAGATGGGTTGCCAACTAGCTCACGGGCAGAACCCACATGGTGAGAGTTGCGGGAGCTAGGTCCGACTCTAAACCGGTTACAAGTGCTCCCAGGGCTCAGTCCTAGGACCCCTCCTGTTCGGCATATACTTCTCAGAGGTACAGGCAGGCACAGGAGGACTATGGCTGACCAAGTTCGCATACAACTGCAAACTAGGGGCTATAATTGACTCTCCGGCTGACACAGACATCCTTCCAAAAGGGTCTCACTGAGACAGATACCTGGTGTCAAAATCATGGCCTCAAGCTAAATGCCAAAAAGTGTATAGTCATCCCCTTTGGAAAAAACAAAGTACCCACAAGCTACCACATAGGTGATAGTCCCCTAAATACAGGAGGCATAATAAGGGATCTGGGGACCCAAGTAGATAGTAATCTCACCTTTGATAAATCACATTGCCAAAATGGTTAGAAAATCCTTCTACATGGCCCACCTAATCACAAAAGGGTTCGCATCCAGATCAAAAGAGGTCATTGTGCCCCTCTATGCATCACTCATCAGACCCATCATAGAGTACAACGCCCCATTTGGGATGTACCTTACAAGACACCTGCAACAGCTGGAAAGACCACAGAAGTACCTCACCAAGAGGATCACTGGCCTCAAACAGATGCCCTATGCAGCTCGACTGAAGAAACTCCAGTTGTACTCTGTTAAATGCCGCCTACTCAGAGGTGATCTCTGCCTAACATACAAGGCCATGTCCAACCCAGAATTGATGGAAATGCTCCACCTAAAGAAAACCTTATCCCCTCGAGCCACATGCTCTAGGGATCTAAACCTCACCACAATAATAAATAGGACATGCTGGAGGGATAGATTCCTGTCCCAGAGACTTTCCATGCTTTGGAACAAGATGCCAATCTACATTAGGCAGAGCTCCTCGCTAACACTCTTCAAAAGAAACCTTGACGAGTGGAATGGAAACAATGTTTACCTCGGGGATCACTTCAGTGGCTCTGCTGGACAGAGGCACAGGGAACTAATCTAAGGGGGCGGCGAAAGCAAACACATTCTGGCTAGGCTTATAAATGCGTTCGGGCAGATAGCCTAGTAACAACCTATGAACAGCACTTAACAGGACAGATGAATGCAGCTGCAAAAAAGACCTTGCCTTCAGTGTAAAAAATGCAGCATTTTAGTATTTGATAAAGCCCCCACCAGCTTTAAACAGGATTCATGGGCAATAAATAAAGTTAACACAACAGTAAACAATGTACAAGTTCTTTTACATAACCATTCATTTGATACCAAGACAGCTGCTACTATCTGAAAAGCATACAGAGTTGCCACCTTGATCCTCTGTGGATGGACAGCAATGCCAGAGACAATTATTCTATTCTATCCAGCTCTTATTAGACCAGTTACAGAATACTGTACCCTGTTCTGTAATGTACCAGATGATGCACAAGTAGAAAGGAAAAAAATATAATTCCTCACAAAGTGAATCAAAAGACTGCAATTCTTGATTTACACTGCAAGACTACAGCAATGCTCCCTCCCTTTCTCTTTACCCTGCATCATTTCACCTACTTAGTAGAAAAGTACAGTTTTGTACCTACCATAAATGTAGATGTTCGAAGATCCACATTGCTGCAGTCCTAACACTTGGGTAGTCCGCTGTCCCTCGGTCGGCCCGAATATCAGAGTATAAGGCTGACGTCGGTCAGGGCGCATTTGACTGACATCAGAACGTCAGGGTACAAATGCGCATGACCGACGTCATATCCTCAGTCTTTTCTTGCCCCAGATGTCAGAAGACCCTAAAGAAAAAGGTCAAAACCCATAGGCAACAGCTAAACAATCAACCAGCCTAACACCAAGAATATGTACAATATATACAATAAACACAATATACCTCAGATGGATAACCCAACCCACACAACCACCTCAAACTACAGAGGGGATGGAGGGAGGGTAAATTGGACTGCAGCAATGTGGATCTTCGAACATCTACATTTATGGTAGGTACAAAACTGTACTATGTTCTTCATCTCACATTGCTGCAGTCCTAACACTTGGGTAGAATCCCAAAGCAGAGGTAAGGGAGGATGGCTAAACTATAATGAAGCAGGAGCTGCCAGAATGCCCTGCAACACAGCAGTGGCAAACCCAGCCCTGGATTTAGAGTACAATGGAAGGTGGTAATGCCTAGAGAAGGTATGCACTGAACTCCAAGTGGCTGCCTCCAAAATATCCTTAGTTGCCACCCCCTCAAAAAGCTGTTGAAGTGGCAGTAGCCCTAGTGGAATGAGGCCTAATCCCAGCTGGAATCTCTTTGCCATGATGGGAATAACAGAAAGCAATGCAAAATCCAATCCACTTAGAAATAGTTTGTTTTGACACGGGCTTGCCCTGAGAGCACAAAGCAAAAGAAACTAATAACTGCTGAGATTGCCTGAACCCTTTAGTTCTGTCCAAATAATATCGCAACTGTCTGTGTACATCTAAAGTGTGCAAAATCTTTTCCCCTTTATTTTGGGAATTTGCATAAAAAGTAGGCAAATGAATAGTTTGGTTTAAAGCCACACTAGAAACCACTTTAGGCATAAAGGAAGGATTAGTACGTAAAGATACCCTATCCTTATGGAAAATTAAGAAAGGCTCAACTGCCATAAGGGCCTGCAATTCAGAAACCCTTCTTGCAGAGGTAATGGCCAACAAAAAAGCAGTCTTCCATGACAAATATTTCAACTCAGCAGTAGCTGCAGGCTCAAAAGGTTGTAGAGTGAGTTTCTCCAACACAAAATTGAGATCCCAAGCAGGAGTAGGAGCCCTTCGCGGGGGTCTTATATTCTTTGCCCCTCTAAGAAATTGCATGAATAAAGGATGAGAAAACAATGGTGAGTCACAATCGTAGTGAGCTGAAATTGCTGCAGCATGAATCTTAATAGAAGAGAAGGACAAACCTTTGTCCAATAACTCAGTAAGATATTGAAGAGCCACACTTAAATCAGGCTCAGAAACATCCAAATCCTTAGCTGCACTCCAAAATAAAAATCTCTTCCATTTATCTGCGTACACTTTCCTTGTACTAGGCCTTCTAGCTTCCAAAATCACATTCAAAACTTGTTGTGGAAGTTGAGACCCTCTATGGTTTAAAACAGAATATGCCATGCCGTTAGGTGAAGAGAGTGAAGTTTGACATTGAGCAAATGACTGTCCTCCTGTGACAACAGATGTGGAATCAAAGGCAAAGGCCATGGAGGCTTCCGTACTAGACTTCTCAGTAGTGGGTACCAGTGCTGTCGAGGCCAATCTGGAGCTATCAAAATCATCCTTGGCTTGTCCTGTCTGACCTTCAGAAGTACCTTTGGGAGGATAGGCAGAGGTGGAAAGGCATACACATGAAGATTTTTCCAACTGAAAGAAAGAGCATCCACTTTCCAAGCTGTGGGATGAAACCGCTTTGTGCAAAACTTTGGCAGCTGGTGGTTTAGTGGAGAAGCGAACAGATCTATGTCTGGAGTTCCCCAGGACACTGTCAATTTCTGAAATACATGAAGATCCAGTTTCCACTCGTGGGGATCCATGATTTGTCTGCTTAACACATCTGCTAAGGAGTTCTGTGCTCCCGGCAGAAACCTTGCCTGAAGACTTAGTTGTAAACTGAGAGCAGTCTCCCACAAAATCATTGCTTGCCTGCATAGAGGATAAGAATGTGTTCCCCCTTGCTTGTTGATGTACCACATGACAGTTGTGTTGTCTGTTAGAATCAACACCTGCCCTGGAAGAAGTAAATCCTTGAAAGCTATTAATGCAAACTGGACTGCTAACATCTCCTTCATGTTGATATGTAGATGTTGTAGTCTGGCAGGCCACTTGTCTTGTATCCACTTTCCATTTAGATGAGCTCCCAAGCTATGTCTGAGGCATCTGTTGCTAAAATCTGACTCGCCTCTGGCCGGGTCACAGAGAGTCCCTTGTTTAGGTGACATTCCTGAGCCCACCACAAAAATTCCTTTTGAATGCAAGGTATTATTTGAATGACAGTGTCCAGATCCTGGCAGTGCTGTGTCCATACATTTTTGAGATACCATTGTAGCTTCCTCATATGCAGTTTGGCATTGGGAAGCACCAGAATACAAGATGCCATGAACCCTAAGGCTTGAAGGACTGTCCTTGCAGTCAGCCCGGACTGATGAGATAGCTGATGGAAGTAAAGGGATAGACTCTTTTGTTTGTCCGGCGTTAAAAAGGCCATCTGGGATGCTGTATTCAGTCTCACACCCAGAAAGCACATGTCCTGAGAGGGTACTAGACTGGACTTTATTTCGGTCACAGAATACCCCAGGCATCTTAGCACTGCTATCACATATTCCAAATGATGAAGAAGCTCTTCCCTTCCTTGAGCCAGAATCAGGCAGTCGTCCAAATAAGGATAGATCTGTATTCCTTTTAGCCTGAAAAGCTATCACTGGAGCCAGAACTTTCGTGAACACTCTGGGCAGTAGATAAGCCAAAGGGCAATGCAGAGAACTGATAGTGAGAAGTCCCAGCTCGAAAACGCAGATACTTCCTGCAACTTAGTCTGATAGGAACATGAAGGTAAGCCTCCTTGAGATCTAAAGTTACCATCCAATGATCTTTGCCCAGCAGAGGTAAAAGCTGCTGCAACGTCAACATTTTGAACTTGGGAATGTCCAGATAAGTGTTGAGGATAGACAAATCCAAAATTGGTCTCCACGTGTTCCCCTTCTTTGGGACTAGGAACAGGCGAGAATAAAATCCTAGGCCCCTTTCTGGCATAGGGACCGGCTGTATGGCCCCTATTTGAAGTAGCAGTGAAATTTGCCTGTGAGCCTCTATTCTTTGTTGAGGAGGAATGTCTGGCATGCCTTTGAAAGGAGGCAAGGTATGGAAATAAAACCTGTAACCGTGATGTATGATATCCAGTACCCATTTGCCTTGGGTAATCAAACTCCAATTTTCTTTGAAAAGTGCCAACCTTCCTCCCAAAGGTGCTGCCAGGCGAGAAGGTTCTGGCAGCTGAAAAGGTAGGTCATTGGGTCTGTTTACGAAAGGACTGACCCCTGCCCTCACTCGAAGACTGTGCAGGAGAACTCCCTGTCCTGGGCCTGAAAGAGCCCTGACCTCTGCCCCTGCCACGTCTAGATCTACCCCTAGACTGGGAATCATAAGAAGGATACGTCCACCCTTTAGTAGGCCAATTTCTACTAAACTTTGGAGGCTGAACCTGCAAAAAATCTTTAACAGTCTGCATAGACTTAGCCTTGTCTTCCATTTTCTTTAAAACTGCCTCAACAGGAGAACCAAACAAGACATCAGATTGCAAAGGGGCATCCAAAATCCTAGTTTTAACATGGTCAGATAAATTTTGATCCCTCAGCCAGGCATGCCTGCGAAGAACTGACCCAGTGGCAGCCACCCTAGACGAGGCCTGTACAGCATCAAAACCACATTGCAAAGAATGCTTACCCACCTGTTCAGAAACATGCACTAAATCTTGTAACTCTTTACAGTCAATACCTTCCGCCAGAGCATCAACCTTAGATTTCAACTGAGAAAGGAGATAATTTTGATATTTCAACATGTGAAACTGACAATTCAAAGCTCTCATGGCTAGAGTGGAAGAAGTATAAACTTTCTTTCCCCATCTATCCAAGGCCCTGGCCTCTTTATCTGCAGGAACCGGATTCTTGACAACAGAAGCCTTAACACCCTTAGGCCCCTGGCTAACAGTTTCTGGGTCTGCCCTAGGACTCTTAAAAAGATACTTATGAGCTTCAGGCACCCTGTAATACCTATCCGGTTTAACAGGAGCAGGAGGCAAAGAATCAGGATTAAGAGAAGCCTCTGCAAACACATCTTCCACCACATTCAGAACAGGAGGTATAGTTAAAGGCCTATGCTGGGGTAAAAACAAAAATTCCCTAAGCCTTTTCCTGGAATCAGAGAAATCCTGACCTTCCCATTTAAAATGTTCTCTCATGGAGTGAAGGGTCTCTGAAAAAGAAAAATCCTCAGGAGGAGAAGCAGAAGGAGTGGAATCATCCACATCAGAATCAGAATAATGAGAATACTCCTGCAAGTCTTCAGCCGAAGACTCAGACACATCCGAAGCCTGCTCATAATCCCCCAACACAGGTTCCATCCTAGGCCTCTTATCAGGAGGGGGCATAGAGCCTCTAATTAAAGTAATTAAATCCTCTGCCATTTTGAGCATGTGCTTCTTGGGCACAGCACCTGAAGAACTGGGAGTGACACCCACAGAAGCCAAACTAGACCTGCCTCTAGGAGAAGCCTTGGAAGCAGAAAGAGAGGGCCTAGACCCCTTAGAAAGGGAGGGGAGCACAGATACTTGAGAAGCCCCTTCAGCCTGCCCTGCCTCCTGGGAGGCCACATCCTGTAAAATCAAAGTTTCACCCTGGGTCTCCAGAGAGGCCTCCGTCGGAACCACCGGTTCCACTGACACCTCTAAAGAACTGGCGTCCGGTTCGGACGGCTCCTCTAACCTAGGTTTAACTGCCTTGTCCTTGCGCTTCTTTGAGGAAGCCGGCGTCGGAGCATCCGACGGCATTTTGTAATTGCACCGCTTCCCAAAGACCAACCTTGCACAATCCAACCTCCGCTTTATAGTGCGTTTATGAAACCTAGCACAAAAGCGGCATCCAACAACGTCGTGCTCAGGTCCTAAACAAGGTATACACAAATTATGGTAATCCCTATGCGGTATCTGTTTCCCACAAGAAATACAGTTATTCACTTTTTCTGACATCCGGTAAACCACTGAGGCAAGAAAAACCAAAATATTCCCAACGGGTACTTAACCAACTCTGACTTCGGTCTGAAACTCCGAATCGAAAAATTTCAGAACGCCAACGGCACTTGCAATACTGCTTCTGCATCGGACCATGCGGCAAAAAAGACTGAGGATATGACGTCGGTCATGCGCATTTGTACCCTGACGTTCTGATGTCAGTCAAATGCGCCCTGACCGACGTCAGCCTTATACTCTGATATTCGGGCCGACCGAGGGACAGCGGACTACCCAAGTGTTAGGACTGCAGCAATGTGAGATGAAGAACATCATGTACTGCACATACAGTACATTAAGGAACTCCTTACTATTCAAAATCCCCTTGCTTATACTACCGCTCAGTGACTTGAGTACAAACAGATCCTCAGTCTCAATCCATGCCATGAAACATGACAACTTTGTATTTTAAAGACGTCTTTGCCTATGGTATAAACTCCCACCACTCGGATTCAGCCCATCAATACATATCTTGAACAAGTAAGCCGAAGACTACATGGACAGCTGTGCAGAGTATGACTAAGGCAATGCAACCACTGAATAAAAACAATTTAGATATGACAAGCCGTTGGCAGTAGCCAGCAGAGCAAAGTGCTTGATAGGAAAGTTTGTACAAGAATATTCATTAGTGTAGATCTGTAGCAGGCACAAAATTAAGCTAACAATGTGAAAGGCTCCCAAGAAGCAAGGAAGGCCTACCTTCTAACTTTAGCCAGCAAAACTAGAGCACTTAAAACATTTAAAATCGCACTAACCTAGGCACAAGAACACTGAAAGAAAACTCATCAGAAAAGGATCACACCCTAAGATTCACAAAAATACTGCTTATACTAACTGAGATTCAGAGACAGACATGGATGGCTGCAATGAGAAAGACCTTATCAGCATGTCTCTGAATTGCACATTAGAGCTGCCAGACTTGACCATGCCACCATTCCTCCTAGTGGCCCATGCGTCACATCAACAAAGACACATTTACAGTCAAACACACACGCACATTCAGATATAGGTTCTCTTTCGCGTGCACACACACACACACACACACACACACACACACACACACACACACACGCACGCACGCACGCACATGCACAAATAAGCTCCCTCGGTCGATCACACTCAAGGAAACACTTACACATTCAATCCCATGTACAACAGTCCTTACACAAGTGAAACATGCTATCATACCAACCTTTCTTAGCTCAGGTGTACTTTGGAATAATTAGATGTTACAGCTTAGTATTACAGAAGAAACCTGTTCCATGTAGGTTTCTTGCGTATATAACTGTTATAAGTCATACTAGTTTCCCAGTTGTTTATTCTTGTCAACATAATGCTAGATTGCCTAATGACATAGACAAGCAAGTTACTAGTGCCAAGCCCTGACCAGACTTCACTCCAATTAAAGTCCCCAATTCCTCTCAAGGCAATATTCATAGGTTCAAAGGTAGGTACTAGGCTATTGGCCCTAGGGCCTATACAAGCCTAGCCAAAAATGTACCCTGGCTTTCGCCACCCAAGAAAATTATTTTCCTGTGCCCCTGTCAAGCAGAACCACAGAAGTGATCCCCGGGGTGAATTTCCTATTACCCATCCAATCATCACGATTTTTCTTGAAGAGTGCTAGTGAGGAGCGCTGTTTGACATATATAGGTAGTCTGTTCCAGAGTATGGGAAGTCTCTGGGACAGGAATCTATCCCTCCAACATGTTCTGTTTATTGTGGTGACAAGGTTTAGGTCCCTAGAGGGTGTAGCTCGGAGGGATTGGGATTTCTTTAAGTGGAGCATGTCCAACAGCTCTGGGTTTGACATAGCTTTGTATGTTAGGCAGAGATCGCCTCTGAGTAGGCGACATGTGACAGAGTAAAGCTGGAGTTTTTTGAGATAGTCTGTGTAAGGCATCTGTTTGAGGCTAGTAATCCTCTTTGTCAGGTATTTTTGCGGCCTTTCCAGTTGTTGTAGATGTCTTGTGAGGTACATACCAAAAGGGGCGTTGTACTCTATAATGGGTCTAATGAGTGATTAATAGAGGGGAACAATTACCTCTTTTTTTCTGGATGAGAAACCTTTTGTGATGAGGTGTGCCACGTAGAAGGATTTCCTGACCACTTTGGCGATGTGATTATCAAAGGAGAGACTACTGTCCACCTGTGTCCCAAGGTCTCTTATCACACTTTCGGTGTTAAGTAGAACACCGCCTATGTGGTAGTTCATGGGTACAGAATTTTTACCAAAGGGGATGACAATGCACTTTTTGGCATGGAGCCTGAGACCATGTCTTTGACACCAGGCATCTGTCTCAGTGAGGCCCTTTTGTAGGATGTCCACATCGTTAGGAGTTTCAATTATGGCTCCTAGTTTGCAGTCATCTGCGAATTTAGTTAGCCAAAGATCTTCTGTGTTAGCCTGTACTTCAGAGAAGTAGATACTAAACAGGACAGGACCCAGGACTGAACCCTGTGGTACTCCACTTGTCACTGGTCTGAAGTCTGATTTGCAGTCTCCTACTTTCACAGTGTGGGTTCTTTCAGTACGCCAGTTGGCAACCCATCTGGTGACATAGGGATTTATACCTAGTTTAGTGAGTTCATCTATAATTCCAGAGTATTCAATTACTTTCACTCTGGTCTTTTAACACACTGGTTACAGGCGTTATCAAATGATGCAGTCCAGCTCAACTGCAGACAATACATATGAGGCACAACTTCCAAGGCACCTTATTACAGTCACTGGCAGCAGCTTAGCAGTACGTGGTGTATGTCCAAATTTTAAAAACACATTAATACAAAAGAATAAAGCACACCACGTATAAATATTTCAAAAATGACCATCATATTAGAAGTCTGAAGATAAAATTAGCATTTCCAGTTAGTGTATGTGGATTTATTACCTAGTCAGCATCAGCGTTCATAGGAAATAATTTGGCCGAGAACAGAAGCCAGCGTGATCTGTATTCCATTGAACAAAACCTGTTCTATAAATCTACCCTCATACCAATAGGTCTCAGATTCCCAGCAGATTTGTTGTTGTTGTTGTAATCATATAAAAACAAGACCACACTATCCATTTATTTTTATTTGCTTACTGGTCAAAGCCAATTTTCGCCCAAGGCCCAGGGGAAAGGTCCAACAAATTAAATTACAATAGTCTTTAGATAAAGACTATAATTACTGAAGAAACACAAATAATGAAATATAATGTCGTTAATTAACTGGTGCTGCGGTATCGTTGTCGCCTCACAGTTAGACGTTGCCCGTTCAGTTCTCAGAGCGTCTTCTGTGTGGCGACATGCGTGAACGAGCATTCCTTCGTTGAAAGTTGTGCATTAGGCCCGGCAAGCCAGCACGTAAAACTCTATTGCCAATCATTAGCGGACCGGAGTTCCGCTGTGGCGACCCCTAACCGGGAAAAGCCGAAAGACGCAAAAAAAATTTCATTAACTAACAAATTAGAAGAGGCGTAGAATAGTGGGTGTGATGCATTTTGCCTGAAGGGCATGCTGTCAATGAGGAGACAACACAATCCATCGGGAACACAGTTGCACTACAGTCAAACTCGCACTTCGCCAACTATAGCATGGTTTGTATGCATTCCCTTTGCTTACAGTTGCACAAGTACATAAGACGGTGTTGGAGCATGTAAAGCATCCTGCAAAGTGCTTTTGTGGACTCTATTACATTAGGAATGAACATTAAAAAAAGCACACACAGTAGTTTAATTTTGCAGTCTTTTTACTTCTAAAAAAGTGTGCAATCGATAAATGTGAGTTCTGATGAATGGAGAACAATCGCGAATGTCGATAGACATTTCCCTCAATAAAAATGGACATTTATTCTACCACATGTGAGTGCATCACTTCTAAGCAATGTCACTAAGCAAAATGGCTTGGATGGTGAAAACAGGTTTCATCTTTTATTTAACACTGAATAAAAATTTAGAGGATGAAAGCAAAAATGGATGGACCATCAAGCCTACATGTACTGTGCTATTTTGTGCTTCTATTGTGCAATGTACTGTATTTGGTTTTCACCCCCCCCCCCCCATACCTTACAAGACAAGATCTCATTTGTGCTGTTATTGGCCTTGAACCAGATTAGACTACTTAGCTCCACCTCTAGATGTCATCCATTTCATGGGTAAATCACTCTAAATGGAACACAATGTTCAGGTCTTCTTTACTTGTCAGCTCTATCAAGTCTGCATCCTTGATCCTGGAAAAACACGGTCAGTGATAACACCATTTCTCACAAAACAGGAAATGCTACACACACTGTGCTGGGCCTTCACTAAATAAATGTTCAGAAACAATACCTATTATTCAGAGATTTTACCACAAGTACAATTTACTTGATCTGGCATATCGTTTTTTTTTTTCAGCTTAGGGTTCCAAAAAAAGCCACACAACTGATCTGTACATAGATTTTTTTTGCCCCAAATACAAAATGGTATCCTTCATTACCCTACTGTTCATCTCAACAACCCTTTGCCATTAACACTCAGCCACAGCCCACTACAAGTGTGCTGTTCCCTACTAATCTTTTGTAACCAAACAAGCTCACTGCTACAGTGGATGGAACGGAATGATTGTAAGAAACTTCAGGCAAGTGCCTTTTTGCAAAAAGATAATGTATACAGGATGAACAGTTAAAATTAAAATGCTTATGATTCTGCTATATTTGGAGAGGTTTGTTTTAGATAATTGTTGCTTTGTGTCATGGAAAGTGTTAATCCTCCTCTACTTCAGAAAAAAGAATATTACTTTGAAACTCCCACAACTATTACAAGCCTCATGGCAGAAAACAGCAAATGTCATTCACCCTAGGTACAATAAGTGCCAAGGATACCATTTTGTAAATTTTTTTTTTTTTTTTTTTTTTGGGGGGGGGGGGGATTCAGATGAGTATCTGAAGAACTGGTGCAGAAGAGGAGACCCGTAAATCTTAACCAGAATTGAAATTCAGCTCTTTGGTGGACATGTTTAACTAAATCTCACTGCAGCACTAAAACTTAAGCAATACTTTCTCAACTTTACCGATTCAGCTATAGTAATTTTAAAGACTGCAGTGTTGGAAACTTGACTGGTTGATGTGGATGAACAAATCAGTGAGTCTACGCAGCTAATCAAATTCCTATATATTAGTGATTTAAAAGTGCAACACCAAGTTTCTCAATTTTTTTGCTTTTTTGTAAAGTCTGTGAATTCCCCCACAAGTAGCAGGATTAACAAACTAACGTGTTTGTATAGCAATCTTGTGCCAGAAGATTGATGATTTGCCTTAGATTGGTCTCTAGGACTGCATTACATATGAAAGAGGCAATAGTTCTAAGCAAATCTCATGGAGTTCTGAAAAGTTCTTCTAGCTAAGTAGATTGCCACCAGAAAGTATTTCCCTGAAAACACATTTGTGTCTAAAGAGAGTGGCTTAAGTGGAGGCACTGTAAGCTTTGCCGGCAACATAAAATACAACTACTAAGGAGGCAGCAGATCCCCAATAGATAGTCCAAGAAAGAACATTCTTTAAAAGGGCCTTGCGCAATGTGATATCAGGGAAGAAGTGCTTAACCCCAAACAAGAGCACAAAACAGCACAAGATGGAATTTCATAGAACAGTAACAAAGTACAGAATCAAATTTTCAGATAGGCACTGTAAAATCTGGTGGAACAGGAGTAAAAAAAAAAAAAAAAAAAAAAAAAAAAGAGATCCAGAGCCTTTTTTCATAGCCCAGTCAGAAAAACTAAGATTACTTGTCTTTGCATGTCTTGCATGCAGCTGATCTTTGTGAAGATGAGAGGATTTGTACCACCTTACATAAAAGTGAGTTATTACTGGTAATCAATGGAATTTAAGAAGCCATGCTAGGAGCTTGAGGGAGTGAATGTCTAAGTGAGGTTTGCCAAAAGGGATGGGTTAAAGCAGACCTTGTGGGGTACAGACGGCCAAGGTTTCTCTGAAAAATAGAAGTGATGCAGGAGAAACAATTTTTCAAGCCTAAAAGAGGTTATGAGGAGCAGTCTGGCCTTAAGGAGACTGGCTTTTTGAATTCACTTCATCAGAAGAAATGCAGGAAGAGTATAAAGAAGTCTACATGACCAGTTGGAGAACCACCTTATTCCTGGGCTGATCTGCCATTGGAGAAATAAGACAGAAAATATTGCTGAAAGTACAGTTGTGTACACTAACCATAAATGTAGATGTTAGAGTGTATTCACTATTGCAGTCATTACATTTGGGTTATCTGTTTGCAGGTAGCCCTCAGTCAGCCTGATTAACAAAGTCTTGGGTCTTGCGTCGATTGCTGTCTCTTCTTCCATGACGTCAGGTCATCAGGGGTATAAAACATGCAGCAGATGCCATTACATTAGTTTTTCTTACCCCAGATGTCAGGTGCCCCCCTAATGGGGAGCAATTAAATAAAAAAGTACAATAATATACCTCCAACAAAAAAGCAAATACACCAACAAGGTTTATAAACATAGTAAAGGAAAGTAGAGGTAGAGCCAAAAGAAGTTAGGGGGCTGGAGGGAGGGTAACCAGGACTGCAACAGTGAATACACTCTAACATCTAGATTTATGGTAAGTGTACACAACTGTACTATGTTCTTTGTGTTTCACTGTTACGGTCATTACATTTGGGTAGATTCCCAAAGCTATGGTTGGGAGGAGGAATTTAGATAGCATTAGGACCAGCTATAAGGCTCTGCAAAACTGCAGTGGCAAAGCCAGCTCTGGATTTAGAGCAAATTGGCAAATGACAATGCCTGGTGAAAGTATGCACAGAGCTCCAGGTAGCAGCTTCTAGGATGCCCCTGGTAGGGACGCCTCTGAGAAAGGCTGTCTACCTGATGCAGCCCTGGTGGAGTGAGGTTTGATCCCCTGGGGGATAGGTTTTCCATGGTGCTTATAGCAGAAATGAATGCAATGGCCTATCCATTTAGAAATGGCTTGCTTTGAAATAGCCTTCCCCCCTCTGCCCCTGCAGCAAATGCCACTAGCAGTTGTTCAGATTTCCTTTGAGGTTTAGTCCTGTCCAAGTAGAATCTAAGTTGTCTGTGCAATCTAAGGAATGCAGTATCTGTTCCCCTTTGTTCTGTGGATTGGGAAAGAAGGTTGGCAAATGAATAGACTGATTAAGAGCCACATTGGATACCACCTTGGGCATAAAGGATGGATTGGTTCTGAGGGACACTTGTCCACGTGAAAGATGATGAAAGGCTCCACTGCCATAAGGGCCTGTAATTCAGATACCCTTCTAGCTGGAGTGATTGTTAAAAGGAAAGCGGTTTTCCAAGAAATTAATTTTAAGTCTGCAGTAGCAGCTGGCTCGAAAGGAGGTAGAGTGAGTTTCTCCAAAACAAAGTTAAGGTCCCAGGCTGAGGTTGGAGCTCTCCTGGGAGGGCTCAAATTTTTGGCCCCTCTGAGGAACTGCTTGAGCAGTGGATGAGAGAAGAGAGGAGGTTCTGTGCTATAATGAGCAGAAATGGCTGAGGCGTGGATTTTAATGGAGGAAAAAGACAGGCCCTTGTGAAGCATCTCAGTTAAATATTGCAAAATCTGAGGTAAATTGGGCACTGCTGTGCTCATCCCTTGAGATTGGTTCCAAGCACAGAATCCTTTCCATTTTTCAGCATAAGATTTTCTAGTACTAGGCCTCCTTGCCTCGAAAATGATACTCATCACAGGTTTACTGAGGGATGGTGGAGGAGAGATTATGTAATTAGCCAGGCTGCAAGGTTCAGTGCTAGAAGCTGAGGGTGCAGAATCTGATTCTCCTGCTGAGACACCAGGGAAGGAGTCTGAGGCAGGTGCCATGGGGATAACCGTGACACACTGAGCAGGAGGGGGTAACAGTGTTGGCGTGACCAGTCTGGAGCAATCAAAATCATCCTTGGTTTGTCCGGTTTGATTTTTAGTAGTACTTTGGAAAGCAGAGGCAGGTGGGGGGGGGGGTGGTATAGACAGATAGGCTTTTCCAGCTGAAGGACAGATTATCCACTTTTCAGGCTTGCTTGTGGGGAGTCCTTGTGCAAAATTTGTCCAATTGGTAGTTCTGGGGAGAGGCAAACAGGCCTATATCTGAGCTCCCCCATTTGCTTGTCAACATGTTGAAAATCCTTGGTTCCAGTTTCCACTCGTGTGGGTCCATGAGGTTTCTGCTTAGTCCGTCTGCCAGTGTATTTAATTTTCCTGGCAGGAATTGAGCTTGTAGGTGCACTTGGTAGTTCAAGGCTGTCTTCCACAATGCCGTGGCTAGTCTGCAGAGGGGGTAAGAATGTGTACCCCCCCCTGCTTGTTTATGTACCACATAATAGTGGTGCTGTCCCTCTTTACCAAAAGTTGTCCTTGAAGGCTGTCAGAGCATTCTGTACTGCTAACATTTCTTTTTGATAGATATGCAGTTGTATTTGACTTGGGTTCCATTTGCCCTGAATGCACTTTACCTGCCAGGTGAGCCACCCCATGCATAGTCTGATGCGTCTGTTGTTAGGGTTTGGGTGGCAGGGGGTGGTGTGAAAGGTAGTCCCTTGTTTTGGTGGCAGGCCGCTGCCCACCAAAGGAATTCTAGGCTTAGGCAAGGTATGATAGGAATCATTGCTTCTAGATCCTGAGAATGTTGACACCATAGACTTTTTAGATACCACTGTAGTTTCCTCATATGCAGTCTTGCATATGGAATTACAAAAATGCAGGAGGCCATGAACCCATAGGCTTGCAGTATTTGTCTTGCAAATAGCAAGGTCTTTGTGGCCACTTGTTTGAAGCAGGTTGTCAAATGAACTTGTTTCTCTGGCGTGAGGTAAGCCATCTGAGAAGTTGTATTCAAGCTTGCACCCAGGAATATAATTTGTTGACAGGGTACCAGGTGTGATTTCTTTTAGTTTATGGTGTACCCCAGGCAAGTTAGAACCCTTTGTACAAAGGCCAGATGATTCAAAAGTATGTCCTGGCTTTCTGCCTGAATTAGACAATCGTCCAGGTATGGGTATATTTAATATTTCTTTGCCTGCAAAATACAATAACTGGAGCTAGGCACTTTGTGAATACCCTGGGCGCAGTAGATAAGCCAAAGGGCAGTGCAGGGAACTGATAGTGTGTGTAGCCTGCTTTGAAGCGTAGGTATCTTCTGCAAGATTCCCTGATTGGGATGTGCAGGTATGCCTCTTAAATCTAGTGTTGCCAACCAGGCATCTTTGCCTAGCACAGGAAATAATTGATGAAGAGTCAGCATCTTGAATTTTGGAAATGCCAAAAAGGTGTTTAGAGTGGACAGGTCCAGGATAGGCTGCCATGAATTGTCTTTTCTGGGTACCAGGAAAAGTCTCTAGTAGAAACCTTGTCACTTTTCCTCTTCTGGTACCAGTTGAATAGCCCCCATGCTTAAGAGAGAGAATACTTGTTTTTGGGCCTCTGCCCACTGATTTGGGGGTAGGTCCTGCCACCCTCTCAGTTTTGGCAACGTGTGGAAGTGAAATATGTATCCCCGGGACACTATATTTATAACCCATTTGTCCTGAGTAATGAGTTCCCAGTTCTTTGCATGAAGAGCAATCTTCCCCCCAAAGGGGCAGTCAGTTGAGAAGTGCTTGGAAATTTTAAACAGAAGTCATTGAGACAGTTTACCATGGGGGGGGGGGGGAATCTTATTACACCCAGATTTGGAAGTGGAGGCCCCCCACTGCTTAGTCCTGTGGGCCCCCTGGGACTGAAACCTGGGGCTTTTGCTGTGTCTGGGTTTGGCTTGAGAAGACCTGGAAGGGGCTGGAAAGGACCAATTCTTAGAGGGCCAGTGCCTACTAAATCTAGGATGCTGAACTTGTAAGAAATCTTTAACAGTTTGCATAGATTTAGCTTCATCGTCCATCTTTTTACGAACTTCCTCAGCCTTGTTGCCAAACAAGCAGTCCTGATTTAAGGGAGCATCCAACAATTTAGCTTTAACATGATCAGGCAAAGATTGCTCCTTTAACCAAGCATGCCTTCTGAGCACAGACCCAGTAACAGCAGCCCTGCAAGAGGTCTCTAATGAATCAAAACCATATTGCAAAATGTTTTCCAACTTGTTCAGCAGAATGCATTAAATCCTGTAATTCTTTATTTTCCACACAGTCAGGAATCAACATAATTTTCTGTTTAAGCCCTAATGGCCAAGGTTGCATAAATGTAAACCTTCTTACCCCATTTATCCAGCGCCCTGGAGACTCCATCAGAAGGGGTAGGATTTTTAGCAGTAGAAGTCTTAATGTCCTTGGGCCCCTGTGAAATAGTCTCTGGATCCGCAATAGGATTTTTAAAAAGGAACTTGTGTGACTCAGGGACTCTGTACTATCCATCAGGTTTTCCGGGAGCAGGAGGCAAGGAATCAGGGGCCAAACTAGATTCCGAAAAAGCATCATCAACAATGTCTAGAACAGGAGTGAATAGTTAAAGGCCTATGCTGAGGTAGAAGTAACAAATCCCTAAGCCACTTTTTTGAATCAGAAAAATCCTGGCTTTCCCAGTGGAAATGCTACCTTAGAGTATGCAAGGTTTCCCCAAAAGAAAAATTACCGGGAGGGGAAGCAGAGAGAATGGAGTCCTCTGCATCAGAATCCTCATAAGTAGACAAGAGCAAATCCAGATCATCAGAAGAATAAGAAAAAACAGAATCCGGGTCAGAAGACTCAAACAACTTCAGTCCTAGGCCTCTTAGAAAGGGGGGTGGCTACCCCTGATTAGATTTAGGCCTAAGTGAAGAAGGAGGCATTGGTTTAATATGCAAGTACGTAGGCCTGAATACACCCTCAGAAGCCGGTGCCTGCACAGCGGCTCCGGACCCATCCAAGGTAGAGACATCAGCGGGTTCCATAGTTGAAGCATCTCGCGGCATACCTGACTCTGAATGGGTCTCAGTAGAGGCCTGCGAATCAGAAGTAGCGGCTATCAGGGGCTGCAAAAGTGCCTGAGTACCAGCGAACTGGCGACTGGCTTAGGAGAAGTGTCGTCGGCAGTTTTGGACCTCGGCGGCCTGTCTCTGTCTTTATCTTTGCATTTTTTTTTTATTTTTTTTTTGGGAATCCCGGTAGTCGGATGGCTAACAGACAACATTTCTGGATAATTAAACCGAGAACCAAAATATTTAGAAATGAAAATATACCAACGACGGATAGTGAGCTGATTAAATAAAGCACAAAACCGACAGCAAGGTGCTTCGTGGTCAGGGCCTAGGCAAGGAATACAGTACGAATGAAAATCTTTATGAGGTATTTGCTTTCCACAAGTAATGCAATTATTAACTTTTACTGACATCGGTAAGGAGCAAGAAAAAGTTTCCCCAACGGCGTACTTAGCTTTAGTTGAAGACTTCAGTTCTGAAACTCGAAAATGAAAATTTCAGGAGTCAGCCGACCGGCACTTGCAAACTGCTTCTGCTACGGACACCGCACGGCAAGAAAGACTGATGTAATGGTGTTGGCTGCATGTTTTATACTCCTGATGACCTGACGTCATGGAAGAGGGGACAGCAACTGACGCAGGACCCAAGACTTTGTTAATCAGGCTGACTGAGGGCTACCTGCAAGCAGATAACCCAAATGTAATGACTGCAACAGTGAAACACGAAGAACATCTTTACACTAGTTGGAGATGTAAAGAGGTCATATTGTGTTTTGCTAAACCAACAGAAAAGCCTGTGAGACACAGAATGGGTGAGGGAGGCACCTTGGGAACATCAACATACTGCAACCAAGTCTATCCACAAGGGAATTAGCTTCCTTCAGAATCTGATTGTCAACCAGGAAACACTACAGCCAGTCTGTCACTGCTTCCTGACATGGAATATAAAGTCCCATCTCACCTACTTGTTAATGTTTCATATAATTGCCATGTTACTGGAGTTCATTTTCACAGGTTCATAGAAGGTTACAAGGCTAACGGCCCTAGAGCCTTTACAAGTCTAGCCATATTCATCCTAAGTTATCCCAATTGTTTGTGATTAGGTGAGTGAAGTTTGCAGAGGTAAGGGTCTATGGTAGTTAATACCTACTTCCTCTGTCCATGAGGAACATGGGGCACCACTCTAGGAGTGAATTTGCGGTCAACCATACATTGATCTAGGTTGCATTTCAAGAGGGTAAGGGAGGGGCTACGTTTCACACGAATTGGAAGCTTGTTCCAGAGAAGTGGCAGTCTCTGAGAGATTTATCCATCTCTCCAGCATGACCTGTTCATGTCAGAGGCTAGGTTAAGATCCCTGGAGCAAGTCACCCTCCTGCAGTCTGACTTACGAATGTGTAGCATTTCCATCAGGGCCAGGTCAGTGACTGCCCTGTAAGCCAGGCACGTCACCCCTTAGCAACCTGTAGGAGAATACAGTGACAGGGCTGTCAGTCTTTCCATGTAAGACTTGTTTTGTGTACCTGTAATTTCCTGGCGAGGAACGTCTGATCTTTCAAACTGTTGCAGGTGTCTGGTGAGTTACATGCAAAAGGGAGCATTGTACTCTGTTGGTTTGATGAGGGCTGAGTATAATTGAATTATAACATCCTTAGATCTAGATACGATGCCTTTACTTTTAAGATGCGCCACATAAAAGAGTTTCCTTACTACTTTGGATACGTGGTGGTTAAAGTTCAAATGGCTATCAACCTGAGTACCCAGGTCATGTACCACTGGGTCTACACTTAGGGGATGCTATCTATAACGTAATTAGCAATTAGGATGTTGGCTTTCCCAAAAAGGAATAATAATGCATATTTTTGCATTTAGCTTTAATCCATGGCTTTGGCACCAATCATTTATCTGCGTTAATCTTGTCTGCGATATATTAACATCATTAGGGAACTAAATGACCATTTCCAATTTGCAGTTGTCAGCTAACTTGGTCAGCCACAGGCAGTCCAAGTTAATTTGGACTTTTAAGATAAACTCCAAACAGTAAGGGGGCCCAGCACAAAATCCTGTAGTACGCCACTGGTGACTGGTCTTTTGCTACAGGTGAAGTCACCCACTTTGACAGTATGTGTCCTCTCAGTGAGCCAGATGGCTGCCCATCTGGTAATGGATTAATTCCCAACTAGGAGAGTTTCTCTACAATACCCAAGTGGGGGACTGTGTCAAATGCCTTGGCTAGGTCAAGAGAGGTGTTATGCAATCTTTTCCTCATCCATGGCCTTGGTGACTTTCTTGAAGAAGTCAACCATGTTTAATAGGCATGACCTACCTTTAATAAATCCAAACTGGGCTGGGTCCAGAGTTTGGAGATTATGGACCTTGTCAACAAGGACATAGGTAATGATTCTTTCCATGTCCTTGCAAATGAGGCTAGTCAAGCTTCCCAGGGTTGGTTGATGGCCCCTCTTTGTACAGAGGAATTACTGCTGCAGTCCTCCATTCCACCAAAATATAGCCAGTTCGTAGGCTGTAGTTATGCAGGGATCCAAGTGGGTCTGCTAGATAATTTTTAAATTGTTGAAAAGGCAGCCTGAGATGTTGTCTGGTCCCACATTTGATGTGTTTTTGGCCTTGGAGGGTGCTAAGATGACCTGCTCTCCTCAGGAAAGGAGTCCTGAATGGCAGATATGGTAAGGAAAACTATCTGCATTTCCAGGTCAGTGATATGAAGGTTTCACTCCTAAGATGACAGAACACCCTAGGCCATCTCCGCCCACTTTAGGTAGCATTATATGGGACTTGTACTTGGTTGCTTCATTTAGTATGGTGTTGGAGAGGCTTGCAAGTTGCCAGTGTTCTGCTGTTAGGACATGAGGATTCCAAAACAAAACATTATATGGTAGGAATATGGTACAGTGTTCACAACATATCCCTTTAGTCAAAGGACATGAATATAAATTCTTTCCAATTAAATGGATATGGAAGCTCTCCCTATGTATGAGGTAGCAATGGGAAGTCCATATCCCTTTATTTAAGTTACTGAAACTGGTACATTATTCATGTAATATTCAGAGCTGCCTCTTTTTAGGCATAGATGAGTGAGGTAGGTATCAGGAGTGGTTGATGAAACAGTTTAACTGATATTTAAGATCATACTGAGGGAGAAATACAGTCAAGTTAGGTGAATGAGTGAATCAGCTTTAAGAATAGGGCCACCAAGTTTGCCTCCATTTCCCCTTAACTTTTTTTCCTCGATACATCTGATGATGATCCAGTCTGCCTGCACCCCCAGAGATTCACACTGTATAAAGCTCTAATGTAGAGTTGTCATTATGGCAAGCAAGTCATTTTCATATACAACACTTGGAGGATCATCTCTGTCACAATTAGGTCAGGAGTCCCAAGATAAGCACTTTTGAGTGGAACTCCAAACAAGGAAGTCCTAAAAGGGGGTGGATTTTGGAATAGAAAAATTCCTAGAAGAACATACTGAAATGGCACAACATTCTAGTGTACTGAAGATGCTCACTAACAATACCATCAGCAAAGGCCACAGAATCATGCCAGTAACAGTGAAAACGCAAACTCAAGATATTTTAGCTAAGCTCACACTTGAACAGATGCAGAGTATCAAGCTCCAACACCACCCTCTGCAGTGAGATGCTGAATATGTCGAGATACTTGATAACCCAGAGATTTGAGGGCAGAGACAAACATTCTAGCCCTACAGAGATATGTGAATTTTGACAGTCTGAACAGAGAACAAATGCAGATGCTGTATAAAGAAGACACCACTAAAATCAACTGCTAAATGCCTGTCACTTGGAAGAGTTTTAGTTGATCCTATATTAAACAGTACATAAGGGAGAAGGTAGATCAAAGGCAGATAACATAGCTTTCCAAAGGATCAATATTTCGAGACCTACCAAGAAGAGTTGTCCATTGTATCATCCAAGATAAAAGATCAGAAAGAAAATAAATAGATCCAAGTAAGGAACAGTTAGCTTCCCAACAGATGAGGTTACTTTCCAAACATGCCACGGAGAGAGTGAATGGGCATAAAAATGAAGAGTTGGCTTAAAGGAAATCTGAAGTTTAAAGAGCATCTGCAGTGGATGAGTGTTTGAAAAGTTCTAGAGGGTATACCCAACAAAGTACAGTTGTGTACACTTACCATAAATGTAGATGTTAGAGTGTATTCACTGTTGCAGTCATCACATTTGGGTTATCCTTGCCAGGGTAGCCCTAGGCCGGCCAGAATACCAGAGGCTTAAATACTGTTGCTTGAGGACGGACGTTAGGTCGTCAGTAGTATAAAGTAAGGCAGCTGATGCCATCACATCAGTTTTTCTTGCCCTAACCTGTCAGGAGCCCCCAAAGTAGGAGGCCAGGTTCTGGTGGAAGAACCATACCAGTGGAAAATAAATACCAATATGTCCCTTGTAAGGAAAGAAAGAGAATAAAGGGGGGTGGAGGGAGGGGAAACCAGGACTGTAACAGCGAATACACTTGAACATCTACATTTATGGTAAGTGTACACAACTCCGCTATGTTCTTCGTGTTTCACTGTTGCAGTCATCACATTTGGGTAGATTCCCAAAGCTGAGGAAATGGGTGGAAGCAGTCAAGGAAACTAGAATAGGCTAGGATGCCCTGCAAGACTGCAGAGGCAAACCCTGCCCTGGATTTGGAGGAGAGAGGCAAGTGGTAATGCTTGGTAAAAGTGTGAACAGATGTCCAGGCGGCAGCCTCAATGATGTCCCTGGTGGGGACACCTCTTAGGAAAGCTGCAGAGGTGGAGGCTGCTCTGGTGGAGTATGTCCTGACCCCCTTGGGGGGGGGGGAGGCTTTCCATGCTGTTTGCAGCAAAAATGTATGCAGTGTGCTATCCATTTGGAAATGGTTTGCTTGGAGATGGCTTTGCCTTCTGCCCCTGTAGCAAAAGTAACCAGCAACTGATCAGACTTTCTGAAGGATTTAGTCCTGTCCAGATAGAATCTGAGCTGTCTGTGCACATCTAGAGAGTGAAGAATCCTTTCCCCCTTGTTCTGGGGATTAGAAAAGAAGGTGGGCAGATGAATGGACTGGTCGAGAGCCACACTGGACACCACCTTGGGCAAGAAGGATGGGTTAGTTCTAAGGGATACCCTGTCTGCATGGAAGATGATTAAGGGTTCCACAGCCATAAGTGCTTGCAGCTCAGAGACTCTTCTGGCCATCACTTCAGCCAAAAAGCTGTCTTCCAAGAGAGAAAGTTTAGCTCTGCAGACGAAGCTGGTTCAAAAGGGGGCAGGGTGAGCTTTTCCAAGACAAAGTAAAGGTCCCAAGCTGGTGTTGGTGCACTTCTGGGGGGGGCCTCAAGTTACTAGCCCCTCTGAGAAACTGTTTGATCAAAAGGTGTGAGAAAAGGGGTTGCTCAGTTGGGAAAGTGAGCAGAAATCGCAGAGGCATGAAGCTTTATGGAGGACAAAGAGAGACCACTATGTAGTAGGTCAGCTAAGTAATCCAGGATGAAAGGGATGGAGGACTATGCTGTATTGGCTCCCTTAGCCTGGATCCAGGTGCAGAACCTTTTCCATTTATCTACATAAGACTTTCTGGTGCTAGGACGTCTGGCCTGACTGATAACATCCAGAACCTGTTTACTTAGAATGGCAGATTGGTTCGAGGTTAGGGAATAAGCCAAGCTGTCAAATTGAGTGTCTGCAACTTGGGATGTATGAATTCCACTTCTCTCTGGGTCAGGAGGTTTGGAATCTGAGGAGGATGCCATGGAGGCAGTGGGGACAGGCTGTGCAGCAAGGGGTACCAGTATTGTCGGGGCCAGTCTGGAGCTATAAGAATGGTCTTTGGTTTTTCCTCCCTTATTTTGAGCAGTACCCTGGGGATGAGAGGTAGGGGAGGAAAGGCCTAGAACAATAGACTGACCCAGGGGAAGGACAGCGCATCCACTTTCCAAGCCAGTGTTGCAGTGATGCTCCCTGGTGCAGAATTTTCTGAGCTGATGGTTGGTGTGGGAAGCAGAGGTCGACCTTCGGGGTTCCCCATTTCTGAGTTATTAGGGTGAAGGCACTTCTGTTGAGTTGCCACTCGTGTGGGTCCAGAAGGTTTCTGCTTAATTGGTCTGCCAGAGAGTTGAGATAGCCTGGTAGGAATTGTGCTAACAGGTGTAGTTGCATGGAAGAGGCTGTGAGCCAAAGAGTCATGGCCAGCCTGCATAGAGGGTAGGAGTGAGTCCCTCCCTGCTTGTTGATGTACCACATCACAGTGGTGTTGTCTGTTTTGATCAGGAGAACCCCTGGAGAGAGAAGGGGCTTGAAAACTATCAAGCCATGCTGCACAGCCATTATCTCTTTTTGATTGATGTGCAGAGGGATTTCCTGAGGGCTCCGCTGGCCCTGTATGCACCTGCCATCCAGGTGTGTACCCCAAGTGTAGTCTGATGAGTCTGTGGTGAGGGTCTGGGTGGTGGGGGGAGGGAAGAAGGGCAGTCCCTTGTTGTGGGAGCATGATGTAGCTCACCAAAGAAATTCCTTTCTGAGGCAAGGAATTATAGGTAGAAGAGTTTCCAGGTCTTGGGAGTGTTGACACCAAAGGATCTTTAGGTACCACTGAAGTTTCCTCATGTGCAGTCTGGCACATGGAATGAGTCATATGCAAAATGTCATGAACCCCAGAGCTTGCAGGATCTTCCTTGCAGATACCTGGGGCCTGGTAACTAGTAGAGAAAAGTAGGTTGTTAGGAAAATTTGTTTCTCTGGTGTAAGGAATGCCATCTGGGATGCTGTGTCCAGGCTTGCTCCAAGGAAGATTATCCTTTGGGTGGGCACCTGTTTGGATTTCTTTTTGTTGAGTGTGTATCCTAGGGAGGTTAGAAGTGTCTTTACAAAGGCCAGGTGCTTGAGCAGCTTTTCCTGGCTCTCTGCCTGAATAAGGCAGTCGTCTAAGTATGGATAAATCTGAATATTTCTTTCTCTGCAAAAGGCAATGCCTGGAGCCAGACATTTTGTAAAAACTCTGGGAGCAGTAGATAAGTCAAAGGGCAGCGCAAATAACTGAAAGTGTTGAGATCCTGCCCTGAAGCGGAGATATTTCCTGCAGGATTCCCTGATAGAAATGTGGAGGTAGGCCTTTTTTAGATCTAGGGCGACTAGCCAAGCATCCTCAGAGAATGGGGAGCAGCTACTGGAGGGTGAGCATTCTGAATTTTGGGATCACCAGGAAGGTATTTAGAATTGACAGATCGAGGATGGGGTGCCAGGTGCCCTCTTTTCTGGGCACCATAAAAAGTCTGGAGTAGAAGCCTTGACCTATCTGTTCTGCAGGGAAGTGCTCTACTGCTCTCATAGAGAAAGGGGAAAAGATTTGCTTTTGAGCCTCTGCCCAATGATTTGGTGGTAGATCTGAGAACCCTTTTGGGGATGGAAGGGTATGGAAGTAAAATTTGTATCCCTGAGACACAATGTTCAGAACCCATTGGTCCTTGGTTATTGTGGCCCAAGTGCTTGAGTGAAATGACAGTTTTCCTCCTAGGGGTAAGTGAAGGTGGGCAGAGGGGGGAGGAGGAGGTGACTCATTGTGAGTTCTTACCATAAGGAGGTGGCTTAGAACTCCCTGGTTTTGAAGTGGAGGTAGTCCACTGCTTAGATCTCTGCATTCCCTGGGGCTGCATTCTGGGGGGTCTGTTTCCACAAGGCCTAGGCTGGGCTGGTTTACTCGGAGCAGGAAAGGACCAGTGTTTGGAGGGACAATGCCTGCTGAACCTAGGGGGCTGGACTTGTAAGAAATCCTTAACTGTTTGCATAGATTTTGCTTTTTCTTCCATCTTTTTTAAGACCTCTTCTGCCTTAGTGCCAAATAAGTTATCTTTGTGCAAGGGGGCATCCAACAATTTAAAATTGACATGGTCTGGCAGGGGTTGTTCCTTAAGCCATGCATATCTTCTAATGACAGATCCAGTGACTGCTGCCCTGCAAGAAGCTTCTAGGGCATCAAAACCACAGTGCAAAGTGTGTTTAGTTACTTGGCTTGCATAATGTATTAAGTCTTGTAAATCTTTAGATTCTGTCCAAGCAGGAAGGGAAGACATTTTTTGTTTAAGGAGTTCCAGGGTATGTTGCTGAAATTTCAGCATACGGAATGGACAATTCAGTGCCTTGATAGCAAGAGTACCCGAGGTGTATACTTTTTTTTACCCCATCTGTCCAATGCTCGGGAATCCCCTTCTGAGGGTGTGGAATTTTTAGCAGAGGTTGCTTTAATCCCTTTTGGCCCTTGAGAAATGACCTCAGGGTCAGCTGTTGGATTTTTAAAAAGACATTTGTGTGAGTCAGGGACTCTATAGTACCTGTCTGGTTTTCTGGGAGCAGGAAGTAAGGCGTCAGGAGTCAAGCTAGATTCAAGGAAATCATCATCCACAACATCCAGGACTGGGGGGATGGCCAAGAGTTTGTGTTGCAGAAGATATAAGAGTTCCCCCAAGTCTCTTTTTAGACTGAGGGTAGTTCTGACTCTCCCATTGGAAATGCTCCCTTAAAGTACGCAGGGTTTCCCCAAAGGAAAAATCCTACGGGGGAGAGGCTGAAGGAATGGAATCATCTGCATCAGAATCCTCATAAGTGGAGAGGGGTTACATGTCGAACTACAGGGGACAGATCTTCTTTTTTGAGGGGGTAGCTTTGCTTCTCCTGATCAGCATGATAAGGTCTTCCACCACTTGAAGCATTTAAGACTGTGGCAAGGTAGCAGGCGCCTGAGAGTTGGTCGTCAGTTTCTTGTGTGTGGTTCGAACCCTGGGTCTAAGAAACTCGGTCATTTTTGAAAGAACGGTAGTCATGAAAGAGTATGTCGGTTTGTGTCGAGATTCGGTAGTGCGAAGGACGTCCTCGGAACAAAGCACAGAAACAACAACTGGGGACGTCGTGGTCTAGGCCTAAACAAGTGACGCAGTAAGAGTGGAAGTCTCTGTGTGGTATTTGCTTCCAGAGCAGAGACAATTGTTAACTTTTTCTGACATCGGTTAGTGCAAGAAAAAGGATCCCCAATGGGGTACTTAGCTTTAGAAGACTTCAACTTCAGTTAGGAGACAAACTCAGGTAGCGGCCAACTGGCACTCGTGCGAACTGCTTCAGGCTCCACATCAAGAAAGACTGATATAATGGCATCTGCTGCCTTACTTTATACTACTGATGACCTGATGTCAGTCCTCAAGTGACAGCAACAGACGCAGAAATACTAAACCTCTGGTATTCGGGCCGGCCGAGGGCTACCCGGCAGGGATAACCCAAATGTGATGACTGTAACAGTGAAACATGAACAGCATCTGACTTGAGACTAAGAGGTGGTCTCCATTTGACTGCCCTTAGTCAAGATCCAAAGTGACTATGATGTATAAGAGAAAATAATTCAACGTATACACCCAATAGCTGTATTAACTATGAAAGGGTTTAGGTGGTCTCCACATGATGGTCCATAGACAAGACTTGGCTAGAGGGCAGTAATCCTCATGTAATTTGAATTGGAACTATAATAAAGGATAGCTGAACTTACTTGTCTGGGAAGTATGCATAACATAAAAGCAGAAATGTACAGATTTTAAGATACCTGCCATCTGATGCATAGCTGAACAATTTTCATAGGGTGACTGTTGGATGACCCCAGAATGCATGCAAGTCACAGCAAAGAAAAAAGTATGAAAATAAACTGACCCTCTAAGCGAAACCTGAGGAATTCCAAATACACCCTGGATATGGCTCCTCAAGCTCTTAATAAAAGGGGTCACAGTAAGGTATTACATACACCCCAGGTCACCCTCTCAAACCTCACTGAAGTGTGTTGCAACTGGGAACAGTAAACTCTGTTAACCAGAACTCAAGCAACCAGGACTCTCAAGCAACCGGCCAAAAAAAAAAATTGAAGAAATAAAGCACAATTCTCATGTCTTGCACTTTGTCCCTCCCACTGCAGAAACATGGCTTATGTTTTTAAGAGTTTTAAAAAGGAAGATAGGAATAAATTCCCCCTCTCTCCAACCTGAGAATGAGTCAATCCAAACAAATATAGGGTACAGTATTAGACAGGCCCATTTTTAATAGCATATCTCATGCAACCAAAAACTACAGTTATCCGGCATCTACCAATCCCCATGAGTGTGCCGGTTAACTGTTTACTGTATTAACTATTCATGTCTGTGGATATTCACAATTTGTGATCTTATGGCTAGGCTACAAATGCACCTCCATATCAGCAACCTAGTATTAACCTATGAACCTGCAAGTGCTTGTATCAATCACCTTTTTTTCAGAAGTCTCAAGAGGAAGAGGAGAAACTTCCTTGGGGACATATAATTATATACATACAAATGACTCAAGCAGATCAGCAAGAGAGACCGACTGTTAGACGACTCAGAAGGGAAGCATGTCATTAGACGGAGGCAGATCATAGTACCTTATCTTTCCATGGCAGTCCACATTGAGGGAAGGCGGGCTTCTCCCCAAGAGCACATTCAATATGTAGACACAAAAGATCAAAGCAGACAGACAAACAGAGAAGTATGATTAAAAAAAAGGCAAATGTATTGACAATAAAAAATTCATACAGACATAAGAAGGCAATACAGACAAATCCAAATGCATTACTGGAACAACTTCAGAAGAATGGTAGAAGAACTTGCTTGCCTTCTGAATAATCAACAGCACTGCCCAACATGACTCCCTTTGCTATAAACATATTGCTAGAACTCTGAAAGACACGCTGAACTAAACAAGAATCCTCTGTGAGCTACACCATGGGAAAACAAATTGGCTGCTATTGAGAATTATACAAGTATGGAAAGCATCTCCTAAATATGAAAAATTAAAACTAGGAACAGTTAAGCAGCATAAGACACTTTTAGTAGAAGATGCTGGCTGAAATTACCATAATGGTAGACTAAGAAGGAGACCAAGGTGTTGTAAAGACAAACATCCCAATGCTGGTCTGCTTGGTTCTCACTCATCCCTAGTAAACCGTCAGAAATCCATCACACTAGACTCACTAGGCCCAAGGTCAGGACGACCAAGGAAACATTTGGTCCACAGACAGCATCCAGAATAGATGCAAAAATCCTCATTGCCTGAGATGAGTGAAGCAATCTCCTCAGAAATCCCTGAAACAGACACCTAACCAACATTCTAGCAAGGCAACCGGCTGTAAAGATCATGCACCAGAAACCTAAGTGACATTATTGCAAGACAATTGCCTCAGAATACTCTCCCAAGAGACCCCTAAGCAAAATCTTAACATGGCAATCAGCTCTGCAGACCCTATATCAGATTCCTGAACAAGATCCTAGCAAGGTAATAAAGGCTCAAAGTAAGCCTCAAGGATCCTGCAACAGACCCCTGAATATTGGTGTAGTAAAGATCAAGGATTTAGTAGGAACTACCACCAGTGGAAATGGGAACACATAGGGAACAAAGACCACAACTATCACCAAAGCCAAGATGAGACTGCTGGGGGGATCCAATAGATCCAACACTAATCAGACTGATAACAGTACAACAAAGTCCTGAAAGATTACAGGAACCCACTTGCATCTGCCCTTAACCTTGCTAATATAACATTTAAAAGCATTTTCGCAGAAATAGAAAATCTCAAAGAAGATGGAAAGCCTGCAGAAGAGAGGTCTCATCAGCTACCCAAGCCATACAGACAGAGCTATTACTGCCAACCAGATAAGAAATGGGGGGGCAAGCAAGCCACAAGGAAGTGGAAAGGTCTACGTAGCCCCTCAATTAATATCATAGCTACAGGACATACGCTCAAGAGTACATATTGAATCAAAGTCTAACTAGTACAGGCCCAGGTCCACCTTGAAGAAAATCCGTTGACCCAGAATAGAGAAGGTCAAGAAAACAGAGTTTGACAGTGGACTCTGAATAACTGTTAGTTCCAAGGAGACTTTGGGGTCAAGAAAAGTAGAGGATGATGGGGTATAACCGCTCCCCCACATATCAAAGATGCAGACAAATCCATCAAAAACCCATAAACTTAAATCAAAGGACAAAAAAAAATCTCCTCTGAAACCACTACAGGAACAGAGTTGGCAAGAAACACAGACGCAACTGCTGAGAGGTAGATAAAGATACGTCCTTAAGCATTGGATATTACAAGAAAAGGAAGAAAAGGAGATTGGGTAACCTGAGAAAGTTTTACACGCTAGGCTAAGTACCTGTTGGTCTTAGTCCTACAGGGGAAAGGGATGAAACTTTCAATGTTAAGATCTTCACTTAATATAATTACTCTAAAGGCATACTCACACAGCTCCCTATCTAACCCACCATCACCATTTTCCCCACTTACAGTAAATTATTAAAGAAAGTCAATGCAGCTAAACTAATTTCACACTAATACCCACAGTAGTAATCATTCTCAGTATGGCTTCAGAAAATGACACATCGACCTTACAGCTCTTATAAATTGTTCAGTAAAAGTCAAACATGGAAAAAGTGTCACTCGTCGGTGCTTTCCTGATAAAGGAACAGACAGACCATGGAGTGTGGGACTCTTGTGTAAATTGCTTGGACAGTTGTTTAAAACAAGTCTGGTAAAGAAACATCAGCAGAATATCAGACAACTCCTTTAGTCTGCTGAGAGACGTCCAGAGTGGTTTCATTTTTGGGTTTCTACTGTGTATCTTTCCATTACCGTAGCCTATGCCTAGAACAATATTGTGCGTTATTCTGGTAACTGACACACACACACAGTAAAACTAGGTAATAGTTGTCTTAGGGAGTGTAAAAGTAAATTTAGGGTAATATGAATACTACTCCATTGATAAAGGTGCTTAAGGCCAGGATCGCTCCACAGATAGCATAATGGACAGACTACAGATGACTTGAACATCCTTTCACACACTTACAAAATCCTAAGAAGAGTACTAAAATTTAATCTTCTCTATCTGTGTATTTGGGGGAAGAGCTAAGTTTGATCCACTACCCGATAAAGGGCATTAGTTGATGCACAAATTATAGCTATGCAGATAAAAAGCTATGGGAAACATCAGGAGGAAGGAGATGTCTGCACGCCTACTTCTTAACTATACAAAACTTTTGGTGGTACCACACAGTTTTCAGCCTTGAATCCCAGGCTGTCATGCTGAACAGACATGGCCATTTTAAAACAAATTTTTGTGGATTCAAGACTCTGCCAATAAGCTAAGGATGGGGAAGCCTTGAGTGTTTGAGAGAGGTATGAAACAATGGGTGGAGTACAATAGGAAAAGCAGCATTGAGAACAGGAATCAAACTAAGCATGTCTGAAATTTTTTGAAATTTATCTGAATAGGCTCATTCAGTTGTCTAACAAATAACTGAAATATTTATTGGCATTGCTGTTTGCCAATGTGAACTGCCATAACAGTAACTGTAACTTTATCAATAGCACGTTTTGTCCTAGCAAAGAGCCGAGTAGCCAGTGGCCCAGTAACTGGCCAACTACACAAGTCTGACAATCAATTCATGTGACTATGAAACCCTAGCCCAGAAGAGATATTGAAACATCCAAGACATTCCACGCTTCAAATCAGAGGTATGTTTACTTTATGAAAACCAATGCTGCTGACTCAAAGAGATGCTGAAAGATGAATTAACGAGTCTCCAAAACACTCACAGGTATGCAAGCAATGTGTGTTCTTGCCACGGGAGTGACCATGTATGTATCTTGCAATGGACTAACTTTCCATCCAGGACTGGTTCTCTTGTAAGTTCTGAAAGAGGGCCCAACTCCTCCATGAACTTGAAAACATAAACATCGAAAAAAAAAAAATGAATTAAAGAAAAGAAAAGCCTTTTCCCCATGAAATATGATAGATGAAGACTTGCTTGTCTCATCTAGTCATCCTATTTTTCAAACCTTCTGGACAGGCCTCATATATCCTACTTTTTCTAAAACTGCTCTCTGCCTGATACATTACTGAAATTTCTCACACTGCTTCCAACTCCAAAACTTCCCCACAGTTGTTCCACACTTCATTAACCTGGTCTGTTAAATATTTCTGCAGACTAACCTGGTCTGTTGAATATTTCTGCAGATTTCCTCCGTTTTTGTGCATCTCTTTTTTCTGGTTTTAAAAGCTTTCAACAATTACATTACTGCAAGAAAGACAAAACTGTTCCTGGGTTGCAGATAGTTCTGCACAAAGCATGCTTTGCCCCGCTTACTAATAAATGCCAGTTTTCTTTAGCGGTCACGTACACACCCTAATTTCTTCTTGATCTTTCTCTTGATTGCCCAGTCTTCCTCCTATCTACAGCATTGCTCATCATGACATGCCACATTGTTGACATTTGTTTTGCAGGTACTCTGTTAGTATTGCTGACCAGCAAACATTTCTACTACTTGCACTGTGCAGCTAAATATACTTTTATTCTGCTGTATTTCAGTTAATAAAGTTTCCTCCTCTCACTAACCTGATTAGTCAGTACCCCTAATTTATGCTCCTTTGTTTAAAGTTCTTTTCAGTCTTTGGTCTTCTGTGTTTTTTACCTACCTCGTATATAGGTTTTAGCTATGACGTTGCTCCTCTGTCTGCAGTTGCTAACTATCATTACACACATTCTTGTCAGCCTCCCTCTCACTAAAATACCCTGATACAGCCTCCTCAGCTTTTCTCCACTGGACATATATTCCATTTCTTGCACCCACTGCATCCTAGTTCACTTACCTGAATTATTTCTTCTTCAGCTCCATTAAACCAAAAACTTGTTTGCTGGTCATTTTTTTTTTTTTGAAGGCTATAAACATTTTCAAACTTTACTTTCCTTGCCTTTGCCCCAAAAGACAGTTATAGAAGCTTACAGAATTTGACCCTCCCACTGCAGGGGTTATGTACACCTTTAATTCCAATCCAAAGCAACATCTCTTCTCAAACCCCCCTCTATCCGACTATATCTACACCAGCACACCTATATGTTAATACCAACATTCCCACACACACATCACTCCACAGTTCCCTGGAATAAACTGTTACTCCAGTTTTCACAAAATACAAACCCAGATACTTTAATTTCTATACTATTTCAGACTGCAGTCAGTAAATCATAACCAAGGTACTAAATCGGTTTAAACATTAGATCTAGTAAATATGCAGTGTCTCTCTATAAAAAGAAAATTTCTTGGAATTTCTGGATTTCTCCCTTTCCCTTTTAAATTCATTTTGCTTTTTGAAAGTGAATCTGCTCAATGGATGTGCTGTCTTCTTTCAAAGATAAGAATCTCTGTTACTGTCTGACTCATGCAGGTGTTTGTGTGTGTCTGTCTGGGCTTCCTGCTGGACAATCTGAAAACAACACACCAGCACCAGAAAATATGTCTTAATATCATGTCCCTTATGCATCAGCCTTTAATACTGTTAAATGCTGAAAGCTTCAAATCCAGCGTGTAAGAGCTGTAACAGAATACATCTGAAGAAACAAATAATTACAGTAATAAAATGTACTTGCTCTTCATAGGCTGACAAGGTGAGGGGGCAATTATAAAACAATGTACTAAACGAACACCTTTTATTAAACCATTTCCTTGAAGATAGTATATGAGAATTAACATTATGAAGGGCTATTTGTCAAATCAACAATTTCCTTGCCAGTTTATCTGAAATGGAGAATGCTTTAACTATCACTAATGAGATACCTGTAAGGAATGCTACACTCCTAAATGTCAGCTTTGAACTTTTCATAAAGATATAAATATTAATAAAAATGTCAAATTCAATTTAAAGGGACAAGGCCATTGTTGCAAGAAACCAATAGCTTCACACAGGATATGGAAAATAATTTGCACCAAGGTACAAGGAAAAGACTAATTTTTACACCCGTTCCATATATGCAAGTGACACAGTAATGTTAATGTACACTGGTTATGTCATAGAATCTTTGAGGAGGACTGGCATAAATACACACGTTTGCACGTGTTTGAGCTTGTTTTAGACCAACAGATCCTGGTTTGGGCATCCTGCAGACTACTACAGTACCAGAAACGAGAAAGACACATTTTGTGCTAACTGCAAGTACTTTTTGCTGAATTTTCTAATTTTTGCTGATTTGGGTCGTTTTTATTACCTGCACTTCTCAGAAAGCTTAAAAAGTAGACTAGCTACTTATTTCACTGTATTTCTGCCTGTAAGTCATTTTCCAGTTGTACACTTGCCTTATTTAAAAAGTTTAAATTTTCAAATTTCTAATTTTGCAAATTTTTAATTGAGTTTACTGTTCTGGGCTATACACTCAAGTGCATTAGCTTTTCTGTGTTTATTTACTGTGTAACTGCATTGTTTAGCCTGATTTAACCAAAAAAAAAAATTCTATCTTGTTTGCTAATTTCCCGTCTTTTCTAACTAGAATAGTCCAGTTTCCAGGCTTTGTGGTTTCAGGACTTTAGTTTCAGTGTTCACAGCTATCCAGACCTTGCTGTGGTAGATGGAGGTCCTACTGCTTACCAGCAAGAGTGTGAGCATTGTACTGCCTATCTAACGCTAGAGGAGTGGTTTCCAGCTCTGAAATTGCAATTTTATTGGCCATTTTGGGCTTATTTCTATCCCTTTCAACTTTCTGGCATAAATACGTGCACCGCTGGGCTAAGGTTAAACTAGTCCTGATGCCAGAAAGTATGCTCTTCGAATTTTCCCTTAGAACTAGCTAATCAGCAGTAGCACTAAAAATCTGTATACCTGTGACTAGCATTTGCTCTAAAACTCACTAAAAAGCACTAGGAAGCCTTAATTGGTTACAAGCACTCACCTCTCCTTGGTAAGAAGAAAATAGTCGTAGGCACTAGACAGCCTACAATTGCAAGTACCTTGACAAAAAGTAAGGGACAACAGCTCTTGTATTACACAAGGACATGCCTGGTTATGTGCTTTCTAAGGGTCAGCTTCCAGTGATTTCTCCTGTCCACCTGGTGAATCTGGGTATATTGGGGCAATGCATCAATTGCCTCATGTACACAGACAACCCTCTCCTCTTACCACCAAACACTACAACCTGCGAGAGATGCACTTACATAGCCAAACTGGAAGCAAAGCTCTTTCCAGCGAAGATTGTGCTAGACAGTCAAGAAGAGAAGGTTAACACCCACACAACACCTCAAAAACACAGTCCTTCAAAACCCACATATAGCAACACAAAACCCACATATGCGGAGGCTCTTAACATTAACCTGCCCAAGCAACAAGGACCTCTGAAGCTGAAACGCAAACAGACACCACCCCCAAACACAACCAAAGTGTCACATAGCTCACAACACCAGTGTGCCATCCAACAACAGCCCCTAAAGCAAGACAAAGTACAGTTTTGTACCTACCATAAGTGTAGATGTTCGAGTGTATACACTGCTGCAGACATTACACTTGGGTTATCCTGCCATCAGGCGGTTCCCCAGTCGGCCTGAGTTCCAAAGTCTTGGTCCGGCGTCAGTTGCTGTCGCTTCTTCCCTGACGTCAGTGCGACAGGGGTATACAAGATGCAGCAGACGCCATTTTCTTCAGTTTTTCTTGCCCCAGATGTCAGGTGCTCCCAAAAAGGTAGGCAATTCAAATTGCTAATAAAACATACATAAGAAAAGCAATCAACAACTTTCAGTTACCAGAAATACTCCCCATATGTAGTAAAGGGTAGAAGACATGGGTACGTACCAGCAAGTAAGAGGGGAAGGAGGGAGGGTAACCTGGACTGCAGCAGTGCATACACTCTAACATCTACATTTATGGTAGGTACAAAACTGTACTATGTTCATCGTGTTACACTGCTGCAGTCATTGCACTTGGGTAGAATCCCAAAGCTGAAGTAGGGTGGCTGGTTCTATAAGGCATTAGGGGTGGCTATAAGGCCCTGCAGCACTGCAGTGGCAAAGCCAGCTCTGGATTTAGAGTATAGAGGCAGATGGTAATGCTTGGTGAAGGTATGTACAGAACTCCAAGTTGCTGCTTCCAAAATGTCCTTGGCAGGTACTCCTCTGAGGTAGGCAGTTGAAGTGGCTGTTGCCCTGGTGGAGTGAGATCTAATGCTGTTAGGTACAGGTTTCCCATGGTGTATATAGCAGAAACGTATACAGTGTCATATCCATTTTGAAATAGTCTGTTTTGAAATGGCTTTTCCCTGTGCTCCTGCAGCATATGCTACAAATAATTGTTCAGTTTTACTGAAAGCTTTGGTTTTGTCCAAGTAAAAGCGTAACTGCCTGTGTATGTCCAAATAATGCAGTAGTCTCTCCCCTTTATTCTGTGGATTTGGATAAAAAGTTGGCAAGTGAATAGTTTGGTTTAGAGCCACACTTGATACCACCTTTGGCATAAAAGTAGGGTTTGTTCTTAAAGACACCCTGTCTTGGTGGAATATGATGAAAGGTTCCACTGCCATTAGGGCCTGTGATTCTGAAACTCTTCATGCTGATGTTATTGCCAGGAGGAGAGCAGTTTTCCAAGAGATATATTTTAAATCTGCTGTGTTAGCTGGCTCAAAAGGAGGTAAAGTTAATTTTTCAAACACGAAATTGAGGTCCCAAGTTGGAGTAGGTGCTCTACGGGGTGGCCTTATGTTTTTAGCCCCTATGAGGAACTGTTTTAGCGAGGGATTAGAGAAAATTGGAGGATCTGTGTTGTAATGAGCAGAGATGGCAGAGGCGTGGATCTTGATGGATGAAAAGGAGAGGCCTTTGTCCAGCATCTCAGTTAAATATTGTAGTATCTGAGGAATATTTGGGACAAGAGGGTCAAAGCTGTGAGCCTGATTCCAGGCACAGAATCTCTTCCATTTATCCGAATAGGCTTTCCTGGTACTAGGCCTTCTGGCCTCCAGAATGACCTCCATAACAACTTTGGAGAGAGGCATTGCTTGCTTGACTAAGGAATCTTCCATGCAGCCAGGTTTAAAGTCTTTAGCTGGCTGTGAAGTATCTGATTGTTGTGCTGAGTCAGAAGATGTGGGATTTGAGGCAAAATCCAGGGTGGTCCTTGTGCTAAGGTCTTTAAGATTGGGTACCAGTGCTGGCGTGGCCAGTCTGAGGCAATCAGGATAATCTTTGGCTCTTCTTGCCTGGCGTTTACGAGTACCTTTGGAAGGAGAGGTAGTGGTGGGAAAGCATATACTTGTAGGTTTTTCCAGCTGAATGAGAGGGCATCCACTTTCTATGCTTGTGGATGGTAAGTCCTTGTGCAGAATTTCTGTAGCTGGCAGTTCATTGGGGATGCAAACAGATCTATGTCTGGGCTCCACCATTTTTGTGTTCTCATTCTGAATATTTGTGGATTCAATTCCCATTCGTGGGGATCCATGATGTTTCTGCTTAAGTTGTCTGCCAGTGTATTTTTCTCTCCTGGCAGGAATTGTGCTTGCAGATGAACTTGATAGGTTAGAGCTGTGTTCCACAAGGTCATGGCTTGTCTGCAGAGGGGATAAGAGTGAGTGCCCCCTTGCTTGTTTATGTACCACATAACTGTGGTGTTGGTCTGTCTTTAGTAGTAGTTGTCCTGGATGCAGAAGGCTCTTGAAAGCTATAAGGGCATTTTGTACAGCTAGCATCTCTTTTTGATTGATGTGAAGATGCCTTTATTCTATGGGCCACTTGCCCTGAATACATTTTCCTGCCATGTGTGCTCCCCAGGCGTAATCCGATGCATCTGTTGTCAGTGTTTGCCCTGCTGTGGGTAGAGTGAAAGGCTGTTCCTTGTTATGGTGACAAGCTTGAGCCCACCATCAAAACTCCTGTTGAAGGCAAGGAATTAGTGGTATTACTGTTTCCAAACTTTGACAGTGTTGAGACCAGACACTCTTTAGGTACCATTGTAGTTTCCTCATATGGCATATGGAATTAGTAGTATGCAAGATGCCATGTAACCCAAGGCCTGCAGAACTTTTCTTGCAGGGAGTTGGGTACTTGTTGCCATCAACTGAAAATATTGAGTCAGTTGTCCTTGCTTGTCTGGCGTGAGATAAGCCATCTGGGCCGTTGTATTCAAGCTGGCACCCAGGAATATTATCTCTTGTGAGGGCACTAGTTTTGATTTCTTTTAGTTTACTGTGTACCCTAGGCAACTTAATAACTTTTTTACAAACGCCAGATGCTTTAGAAGAATGTCCTTGCTCTCTGCTTGAATCAGGCAGTAGTCCAGGTACGGATAAATTTGAATTCCTTTCTGTCTGCATAATGCAATTACTGGTGCCAGGCACTTTGTGAAGACCCTGGGCGCAGTGGATAAGCCAAAGGGCAGTGCAGAGAATTGGTAGTGCATTGAACCAGCTATGAATCTGAGGTATCTTCTGCAGTTTTGTCCGATAGGGACATGCAGATATGCCTCCTTGAGGTCCAAGGTTACGAGCCAAGCTTTCTTGCCCAGCATGGGAAGAACCTGCTGTAGTGTCAACATTTTTAATTTTGGAAAATCCAGGTAAGTGTTTAGAGAAGAAAGATCCAGAATGGGCCGCCAGGCTTTGTCCTTTCTGGGAACCAGAATGAGTCTAGAGTAAAATCCTTGTCCTTGCTCCTGTGGTGGTACCTTTTGAATAGCTCTCATGTCCATGAGTGCTGTAATTTGTTTTTGAGCCTCTGCCCATTGATTTGGTGGCAGATTTGGCATTCCTTTTAACCTTGGCAGAGTGTGAAAGTGGAACCTGTAACCTTGACATACAATGTTGAGAACCCATTTGTCTTTGGTTATCATATGCCAATTGTGATAGAAAAGTGCCGGTTTTCCTCCCAAGGGGGCTGCCAAGAGAGAACTGTTTTGGCAGCTGTAGTGGGAAGTCATTAGGGCTGTTTTTTTATATGGTTGGGGCCTGTCTTCCCCTTCTTTCTGGCCTGATGCACCCCATTGGCGAGGCCTGTAAGGACCTTGTGGTTGACCTCTTCCTCTTGGATGTCTGTATCTGCACCTTTGAGGTCTGTCTGTAACTGGAATGGACCAATTCTTTGTTGGGCAATTTCTGCTAAATTGAGGAGGCTGAACCTGTAAGAAATCCTTCACCGTTTGCATAGATTTTGCCTTATCTTCCATTTTTCTTTAAAACCTCCTCTGCCTTAACTCCAAATAACACATCCTGCTGAAAAGGTGCATCCAATAGTTTTGCTTTAACATGATCTGGTAACTTATGTTCTTTTAACCAAGCATGTCTTCTAATGACAGAACCTATAACTGCTGCTCTACAGGAGGCCTCTAAAGAATCAAATCCACATTGCAAAGTATGCTTTCCCACTTGTTCAGCTGCATGCAATAAATCCTGCATTTCCTTAAAATTAGGAGGATCAGAGTCTGGAAGCATTTTTTGTTTCAACTGAGACATCAAATATTGCTGATATTTTAGCATGTGAAACTGACAATTTAAGGCCCTCATTGCTAAAGTTGCAGATGTATATACTTTCTTCCCCCATCTGTCTAATGCTCTGGAATCTCTGTCAGAGGGGACTGGATTCTTTGCTGATGAGGCCTTAACCCCTTTGGGGCCTTGAGAAATAGTTTCAGGGTCAGCAACAGGGCTTTTATAAAGAAATTTGTGAGAGTCAGGGACTCTGTAGTATCTGTCAGGCTTAACTGGGGCTGGAGGTAAAGAATCAGGATTTAAGCTGTTTTCAGTATACATATCATCCACAATATCTAACACTGGCGGAATAGCAAGGGGTCTGTGTTGAGGTAATAAAAGGAAGTCTCTGAGCCTTTTCTTGGATTCTGAGTAATCCTGGCCCTCCCAATGGAAATGCTCCCTCATGGTATGTAAGGTTTCCCCAAAGGAGTAGTCCTCAGGTGGAGAGTATGATGGAGTTGATTCCTCAGCATCAGAATCCTCATAAGGGGTAAATAGTATCCTAGGTCTGAGGATGAATCTGAAGAGATGGATACCTGGTCGGAGGAGTCCTAGTCTGCATCCCGTCTAGGCCTTTTATCAGGAGGGGGATGGGACCCCGTGATCAGAGTGATTAGGTCTTCAGCCATTTTGAGCATTTGTTTCTTAGGCATGGAGGCCGGTCCTGGAGAATGCTGTATTTGTTTCTTTGTTTTTAAAGGAGGTTTAGACTTAGCAGAAGATTTAATGCTTAACTGACACCCTCTGAAGCTACGGGTTGTTCAGCTACTCCGGATCCCTCTGAAGGGTTAGTTTCGGTAGGCCCAGCCATCTCCATGTGGGAGTCAGAGGTGGCCTGTGGTTCTAAAGAATCTGTCGTCAGGGACTGCGAAGGCACCTCGCTGAAAACGGCAGAACCGGTGGACTGGCCTAGAAGAGGCTTCGTCGTCAGTTTTGGGCCTCGGATGCCTGTCCTTGTCTTTGCACTTTTTATGTATTCCGGTTGTCGGAAGTTCTGACAACATGGTGTAATTGAATTTTCTGCCAAAATAATGTCGGGCAAAATCAAACAGACATTTAATAGTGTGCGTGTTAAACCTAGCACAAAACAGACAACCAGTGATGTCGTGGTCTGGGCCTAGGCATGGGATACAATAAGAATGGAAATCCTTATGAGGTATTTGCTTCCCACAAGAAATACAGTTATTAACTTTTACTGACATCGGTCTGAAGCAAGAAAAAGTTTCTCCAACGGGGTACTTAGCTTTGTAGAAGACTTTGGTTCTGGATTCGGAATGAAAATCTCAGGAGTCGGCCGACCGGCACTTGCGAACTGCTTTTGCTTCGGGCACCGCGCGGCAAGAAAGACAGGAGAAAATGGCGTCGGTTGCATCTTATATACCCCAGTCGCACTGATGTCAGGGAAGAAGCGACAGCAACCGACGCCGGACAAAGACTTTGGAACTCAGGCCGACTGGGGAACCGCCTGACGGCAGGATAACCCAAGTGTAATGACTGCAGCAGTGTAACACGATGAACATCGTACAAACACTTCAGTCATACGCGACTCTATAGTCAGGCACACTGATGTCCCACTCACCAGGCTGAACAAGGAGAAAATTACAGTTAGTTGCCTGTCGGGTGCCAGGATCCGCCACAACGCATGACCTCAAGTCATTCTACAACAGGTACAAATATGACTCGGTCATTGTCCATGTTGGAGTGAATGACTTGAGATGTACCTCCCTGGACTACATGAAAAGAGACATGGAAGAGCCTTTGGATCATGTAGCCCAAGCAGGTATGACCCTAGCCCTGAGTAGCATCCTGCCATCGCCCAAAATTATACCACAGTATAAGGACAAAATGACTGACTTCAATAATTGGCTAAGCTTCTGGTGTCAGAGGGGATCCAGTATCTGTCTGCCTGGGACGACATGATCGACAAACCACGATGCTTTGCAAGAGATGGTCTTACACCTGTCGCCCCTGGGATTCAGGTCACTGGTTAAGCCTCTTGCCACCCCTATAGTTCCTTTTTTATGCAAGGTTCAAAGGACAAAACTACCACCATAACTGGTACAAGCAAGCAAAATCTGAAGGTAATGCTAGAAGTCTAAACCTCAAGATGCACTCTCTTGAGGCTCTCCTAAAAATGGAGATCAATATCTGTGCAGTAACTGAGACCTGGTTCAAAGCTCCAAGAGTTGTAGCCCTGCAATACCAGGCTACAACTCATACCACACTTTTCGGCCACCACACCAGGACCGAAACATTAAAGGTGGAAGAGTCTCCATATTCACCAAGAATATTCACACCTCCAGGCTGGTTGCCCAACACAATGCATCTGAAATTCTCCAGGTGCAGCTAACACTAGGTAAGACTGCAATACAAACTGTAGCTTGCTACAGAAACCTCACCATGCCCCAAGATTCTCACTATACCTTTCTAAACATACTGGAAAATATTAAGATACAACTAAACACCCTAATACTGGGTGATTTCAACTACCCTGCCATTAAGTGGAAAAACTACTCCTGTACCAACACCTTTGCTCAACAGTTCTTGGAATTTATGAATTCCAACTCCCTAGAGCAACTAATTAATAGTACCACCAGGGGTACCAATATTCTAGACCTGGTCATTACCAGCATGGGAGATCGATGCTCCACACCAGTGGTCACCCCCTCATTGGTCAGATCAGACCATAAGCTAAATCACCCTTGACATCCACATCCCACCCCACCACCCCCCCCCTTTAAGGAACCCTCCATAAAAACTTCTCCAAAGCCAACTTCATGCTTCTCAAGTCAGAAGTAACAAACTTCATGACACCCATGCAGATGGGAACTGGAATTTCAATAGCTGAATCCTACACTAAGGTGCTGTACGAGCACATTCACTCGTGCATGGACCGAACCATCGCAAACAGAATCAAGACGCTGTCCTATTTATATATATATATATATATATATATATATATATATATATATATATATATATATATATATATATATATATAAAAGGAAGCCAATCTGGTGGTCCCCTGCCATAAACAAGCTGTACAACAGAAGGAAGAAGCTGTTGCAGCAAAGAGGAAGAACCCAGGATTCAAAAAACTCCCTCACCAGCTTCAGCAGAAAGCCAAGATCCCTCATAAAATCATCCAAAGCTAGTTACGAAAACAAATTTCCAAAGATTCCTAAGATAACCACAAGGCATTCTATAGCTATGCCAAGAATCTAAATGGCAATACTCAGATCTTCTCTGAGCTACAGCAGAATGGCACAAGATATACTGATCCCAAGGATATTGCCAATATCCTGACAGATTCAGTGCCAACTTCAGCCCCCTCTCACCCCCTAAAGGGCCCATCTCAATACCGAAAGAATGCCAAATTCCGGTAATCACGGCCACTCAGGTAAAAAAAACGCACTCTCCAAAGCCAAGAATACAGCATCCATGGGACCAGACGACATCCCGGGCTATGTACTGCATGAACTACAAAATGAACTGGCACCTCACCTGTGTGTCATGTTTAATCATAGCCTCACCTCAGGCTTCATGCCCACAGAGTGGCGCACAGCTACAGTCATCCCCACTCCACAAGGGGACCCACTTTGGATCCAGAGAACTACCATCCCATCAGTCTGACGAGACTGATCTGCAAGGCCATGGAACGTATTATCATGGAACTTATAAACAAAGACATTGACAACCTTCAAACACAGGAACCCACCCAGTTTGGGTTCGTGAAGGGACGATCTTGCCTCCTGTACCTGATCGGCTTCTTCAAATCAGTCTCCAGAGCCGTGGACGAAGGTAAGGTGGTTCACACAGCCTACCTTGACCTCGCCAAGGCTTTCGACACTATCCCCCAAATCCGGAATCCTAGATAAACTTACTAAGCCGGGCATTAATCCCTATATCACACGATGGGTTGCAAACTGGCTTACTGACAGAACACACAATGTAAAAGATGCCAACTCCAAATCCAGCTCCAGACAAGTGACAAGTGGTGTACCGCAGGTTTCTGTCCTGGGACCACTCTTGTTTGGCATTCTACTTCTCTGAAGCACAGGGCAGCATTAAGGGACTCTGGCTTACAAAGTTCACAGATGACTGCCAGCTGGGAGCCATTACTGAATCCCCAAATGATGTGGATATACTACAAAAAGGGCCTTACCAAAACAGATGCCTGGTGCCAGAGCCATGGGCTCAAGCTAAATGCCAAAAAATGTATAGTTGTCCCTTTTGGGAAAAACCACATACCTGTGAACTATCACATAGGTGGCAGTACACTAAACACCGAAAGTGTGATGAGACCTAGGGACACATGTTGACAGTGGTCTCACCTTTGATAACCACATAGCCACAACAGTTAAAACATCCTTCTATGTGGCACACCTCATCACCAAGGGCTTTTCATCCAGAAAAAAGGAGGTCATTCTCCCTCTGTACTCATCCCTCATTAGACCCATTATAGAATACAATCCCCCGTTTGGTATGTACCTCACAAGACATCTGCAACAACTAGAAAGGCTACAGAAATACCTCACAAAAAGAATGACAGGCTTAAAGCAGATGCCTTATGCTGACCGTCTAAAGAAACTCCAGCTATACACCGTCACATATCGCCTACTCAGAGGCGATCTCTGCCTAGTCAAACCCAGAATTGTTGGACATGCTACACTTAAAGAAATCCCAATCCCTCCGAGCCACATGCTCCAGGGATCTTAATCTTGTCATCAAGATGAATAGAACATGTTGGAGGGATAGGTTCCTGACCCAGAGACTCCACATACTCTGGAATATGCTGCCCATCAGGCAGAGCACCTCAATGGCCCTCTTCAAAAGGAACCTTGACGACTGGATGGGAGATAGGAAATTCATCCCAGGGAATCATCAGTAGCCCTGCTAGACAGGTATCCAGGAAAGTAAATATTTGTGGGAAGCAATAGCCAGGGAATCATTATGGCTAGGCTTTTATAGGCACCAAGGCCGATAGCCTAGAACCTACCTATGAAATACTTTTATTATGTTCAAGTACTGCATATTTATAAACTATTGTTTTGGGCTGTCCTGTTTTCATGGAAGACCCAAAGTTACAAGTACACGGACTTTGGGAAATTTAAAAAAGTGACAAAAACACAGTAGATATGCATTATATAGAGCCTTAAGTGTGTAATGTATTTGTAATATGGAGCTTTTCTCCCCGGGCCTCCACTGAAAACGGGCTTTTGGGCCCAGTGGACTTCCCCGGTTATCAAACTGGAAATAAATAAATATAAGCTCTAAAGATACATGTTAATACTCTGAAACAAAATATAAAACTGTGCTGGGCCAAATCTTAAGAGTTTGGAATGTAGCTTCTTGTCGATACATATCACAAGGAATAATGTAACCAGATGCATGACACAAGAGATGTGTTTGAAATTCAAATTTAATCAGTGAGCAAGATAGACATCTCAAAGGATACTACAGAGAGCAACCATTGGCAGCAAAAGCAGAGACACAGAAAATTTGGTTTTAGCATTCTTAAAATTAAACCAGTGCAAACCGTATACATTTATTAACACATTTGCAGGTTAAATAAATTGTGTGTAAAACAGCTGCCTTACCTTCAGATCAGATTTATCAGACTGGCCTAGACAGAACTTATTTAAAACTACGGCACCTGCTGTCTATAAATGTGTTTTAACATGAGGTCTACGGTAAGGGACAAGGAATAGTTTACTTGAGAATGAAGAGCATGTTCAGATGTTATAAATGTTATGTTCTGTAATCCAGGAAACAAAATGTGCATGTTTGTGTACTGAATGGCAAGCAGAAATACAGATCTCTCTCTCTAGTGTAACTTTAACGGTCCATATAGTGAGAACACAGGATGACCCTCAATAGTATGTTCAGTTAGGCTCTTAAGTGTGGTTCTGATCCTAATGTAAGAAAATGATGTACAGGTAGCATTTCAACCTGGGTACTGAAACAATCTTGTCTCTCTTGTTCATTATTTATCCATTTCCTAAACAGATAAGTTGGGTAATCAATGGATCTGTTTCAGCCATGACCTATGCCATAACAGGAAATAATAGCATGAAATAAATTTGTATGTATGTACGTATGAATGTACAATCATCCATATGTCTACAAGATGGAAAATACACAGCAAAGTTCCCTGATTCTGTCTACAAGTAGCATTGTTACTATTAAATGAACAAGGTTGCATGACTTGCTGCTAGGAGCAATTTTTAGCTAGGTGTTCCATGTAGTATGAGAAATTATAAAAGGTTTTAACAACTATTTCAGGGTAGACATGTTTGACTGTCTATGGTATATGAATGGGTAACTTCTTGCACCTACTGAAAATTCTGTAAGTTTTTTTTTTTGGCAGTACAGTCATCACACAATAAACACATGAAAATATGCTTATATGTTTAAGTGAGTCATTCATCGCTGACTGTTTAAACTTATTTCTGACCAGTACCACATAACTGTACTGGAACCGGAAGGCACTATAAGCAAATGTTGTGCTAGTTAGGTTTTTGGCCAAATATATCACATTTTTTTAAAGAGCCTTAATATTTATTTTCATTGTGGCAAGTTCAGACATATGGTTTGAGAAAATGACTTTATGAAAGGAAGGGATTAGGAAAAGTCGAACATTAGTTGAGACACAAGAAATATTGAAACAATATATGGTTATACACCTCTGAAGAGCTAAAAAGATTATATTCGAGATGGGATGAGAATACCATTTTTTGGGTGTAAAATGATTGGCATCAGGTAGATGCCGGTATGCATTAACTAATGAGAAATAACAATAGAGCATACTTATAGGTTCATAAGTGATTACTAGTAAACGGCTTAAAAGCCCTTACAAGCTTAGCCAATATAACCTGATTTTAACAAATATATGACCCTCTAGAGCCAAGAGGATGGCATGGGTCTGTGTCTATGACTTGAGTATCTTACAGGTTACCCCTGTCCATAACAGACATAGGCTCTACCCCTGGTATGAAATTTCAATTTCCCATCCATTGATCCAAACTGTGTTTGAAGAGGGTCAGAGAAGGGCTCTGCTTAATGTCAGTAGGAAGCCTGTTCCAAAGAAGGGGCAATCTCTGAAACACATCTGTCTCACCAGCATGTTGAGTTTGAGTCACAGACTGTTTAGATCCCTAGGATCAGGTGACTCTCATGCTGTTTGACTTGTGGATGTGTAGCTGATCCATCAGGGATGGGTTTGAGTGCTGCATAGGTCACCCATTAACAGTTGTTTGCAGTAAGAGAAAAGGGATGGGGCTTTTAGTCTTATCCACACAGGACATGTGTTTAAACCTGTATTTTCTTTGTGAGGAACCTCTGATGTCACTCCAGCAGCTGTAAGTGCCTAGCCAAGTATATGGAGAGTACAGCGGGACTATAATATCCTTGTATATGGATGCCATACCTTTACATACAAGTTGAGCCACATAGGACTTCCTCACCACAGCAAACAAATAGATGTCAAAGTTCATGCTATATGTATACCTAGGTCTCCCATCTGAGTCAACTCTTAGCAGTGCATTATTGATGTTGCAATTTGCAGAGGTATTTTACTTTCCAAAGGGTGTGATAATGCATTTTTTCACCTTTAGTTTTAGGCCATGGTTCTGGCACCAATCATTTGTCTGATCTAGACCCTCCTGAAGGACATCTACATCATTGGGGGATTCAATGACTACCCCAGGTTACAGTTGTTGGCAAACGGTCAACCAGAGGCCTTCCACATTAGCCTCGACTTCAGAGAAGTACATTCCTAACAGAAGTGGTATCAGCATGGAGCCCTGTGGCATACAGATAGTAACTGGCCTCTTGCTGGATCTTGATTCACCCACTTTAACAAAATGTGTGCCCTGTCTGTGAACCAACTGGTTGTCCAACTGATGACATATGGATGCACCATTTTGAGAGTTTATAATACCTGATTGGGGAATTATGTCAAATGCCTTAGCCAGGTCGAGGTAAGCGGTATGTACTGTTTTACCCTCATCGATGGAACTTAGTGGTTTTCTCAAAGAAATCTTCCAGATTCAGTAGGCATGACCTGCCCTTGACAAAGCTGAACTGGGTCAGGTCCAGTGTTTGGAGTTTTCCTATGTCATTATTTATCAGGTCCATGATTATTCTTGGCATGGCCTTGCATGCAAGGCTAGTCAAACTTATGGGTCTAATTTCCTGTGTCATTAGATGGTCCTTCTTTATGCAGTGAGATGAATGTTGCCGTCCAACACTATCGTGACAAAGCCAGTCTGGAGGGTGTGGTTAAACAGGAGATCCTAATGGGTCCATTAAGTCCTGCTTTAAGCGGTTTAAGAGGCAACCTGGTATATAGTCAGACCTCACTGAAGCTGCATTTTTCACTTTAGAGAGAGCAGTGGCAACCTATTATTTGGTGATAATTGACACTGGATTAGTGGAGGGTATTTTCTTTTGGGGGGGGTGATGGGGAAATGAAATTTGAGCTGAATTTCTTGGCCAGCAAATTTGCTGCATCTTCTGGCTGAATACAGATGATGCCATCTACAATTAATTCCACACATTGTTGGGTGTTGCCCTTAAGACTGTGGACATAACTGAAAAATTCTTTATGGTTATCCTTAGCTTTGTGGTGGTTATTTTTACCTCAAAGTCTGCTATCAGAGACTTTACTTCTCTCAGTCACTTGTTTAGACAAATGAGGGACTTGTTGCTCTGTTCTGCACATTCCCTCTTGCTTCCTGACAGGATTTTCTTTTGTTGTTGTACAACCTATTAATACCAGGGGTCAACCAAAACCAAAGTGGCTTGTTTTTGCAGTTTGACCTGGGTTTATTTTGGTCCGGTACTGACATTTCTAATGCAGTTGTTTATATGGTCATACAGAGCTTGTGTGTATACCTCTGCATAGGTTTGTGTTTTCTAGATTTGGGGGAGCTTGGAAACAAGCTATGCCATCCCTTAATAGGGGATAATTTACCTTACAGAAGTTCTTAAAAGTTTTTGGTGTTAGGTGGGGTGGGCTAGTTTTAACTTTAGTTCAAGGGAGACCAGTTTGTGATCTGATCTTGCCAATGAGGACATCATACTATGGGGTAGTAGCACTCTTCCACATTTGTGAGTACCAGATCTAGGATATTTGTTCCCCTAGTTTGAGTGCAGACTAGCTGTTCCAGGGGATTTGAATTTACAAAGTCATGAAACCTTTATGCCTCCCAATTAATGGAAGGGTAGTTAAAATCACCCATAAGTATGATACTGGACTGTACGGTAAGGGATTCTAGCAACATCAGGTATGATGTATGGGTTTCCTGGTTCATGGTGGGTGAGCTGCAGCTAGCAAGAACATGGTATTCGATTTTTCCCATGTTTAGTTGGACATGGAGTAGCTCAAGCATGTCACATTGTTTGAACAGTCTTGAGATGTGCTTATCCTTTACGTACATAGATACACCTCTGCCTTTTGCTCTTTCATGTTCAGTGAATGGCCAGAATGTATGAAAGGCGTTACAGTCATGCACTGCCAGGAGTGCTTCCTGTGTCTTTGCTGTATCACTCAAGAAACAAACTAACCAATGGAAAAAAACATATGCGAAATGTGCACCCTGGCTAATTTAAGTGCATCAGCCACATAGAACAAACACACCACACAAACAGAAAACAAAATAAAACAGGTAAAAGAGAAAGCAGCTCTCAGTTTAAGCAACTCATAGACAAAAAGATTGCTTTTCTCATCAGCAAGGTGTCACCAGCAATGCTTGTAGTTTTTGCAGGCCTTGCCTTATCAGAAAGGAAAAGGCTACAAATGAACTCTGTCCATTTAAGTACCAGTCAAGAAACAAATTAACCAATAAAAAAAGCAACAAGACTTGGCTAACAAGAAATTAAACACTATTAAGATACACTTTAAAATTCTGAAATTCATTATGGGAAAATTATGCATTGACATCTTGGGATAAGTAAAATGGGTATAAAGTTCATCTGCTACTGGGATAAATGAATATCTCACATTCAGTGTAGTATTTATGGAAACTCAAAGCCTTAAACGAGGCCATCAGGGAGTCTGCGACCACTAAACCTCATCTCAAGCACACACTCACCAATCCAACTTTCCAAATCATTCTTACAGACAACCAGAGAAGCCAATGGCTTAATATAAAGTGGAAGTGGGTTCCACAATTTATCCCCTGTAAATAACAGTGACTCTTAACTGAATAAGGCACTACAGACAACGCAACCAAGAAGTTAATTCTTGATGTTTATACTATCATCAGTAAATACCACACCATTTTAAAAAATATGGCACGATTCAAGTACTGGCTTATTTAGTCATGCCACAGTTTAATGCACACATTTTACATACACTATACATACACAATAACCAAGATACCGCCTAAATTGAGAGACTTCCAAGATGACTGAACACTGATCAAAAGTTTAAACTTCAACTCTCCCACTGTGAAAACAAACTGAAAAAGGAGTTGCCATTGAATCTATTTTGGGGTAAAATTCAAATACTGGTGAGCAAATACACTGCTTGGATGCCAACAAAGAAGAAATCTGGAAAACCCGAAAGAAAATCCACCAGAAAAGGTGGAAAAAACACTGTCTGGGAAGGATTTTGCAGACGTTCAGGCTTTAGCTTTGGTTTAAAAGATGGTTTCCATTAATTTAGAGGAAAAATAAAGCCAAATGTACTCAAATAATTACAATAAACTAAACACTGAAAAAATATATCATTAACTCAAAGACTGTAAAAATATAAGCCTTAACTAGCTGTTCAAATGAAGAGATAAACTTGCAAAAAACAGACTGAAATGAAGAAAAAGTTGGCCAAGTGTGAGGCTTCTCAAGAAGAGCTGGTTCAAAAAACAGGAGAGTTTGAAGACATGCAGTAAAAAACAGAGATTTTCTGCTGTACAAGAGAAACTAGAAAGAACAGCCTGTATTAATTCTATGAAATTATAAATAAGCAACTGGACTAATGACCCACAACAGGATTTGTTAACTGAAAGTGCTCATTGAGTGTATGCTCCAAACCTGGCCATGAAAAAGCAGAAAAAGACCTATATTAGTAAATATGCAATAAAACCAGCAGAACGAGCAGATCCTGGCAAAACTGTGACAGAAGAGCAAGTATTAAAAACTAACTAAAGACAGCAAGGCGTTTGTAGAAAATAAGAAGTTATGTACTCACCATAACGTTCCATCTGAGTAGGTATCTTCATTTGTCTGCAACCTTTGGGATACGGATCCGATCTCGGATCCGAGCCGGCAACTTCTATCATAGCATAGATCCGAGCTCCTACCCTTACCCATAATCCCCTGCCTACCCTAACTGACCTCAGATCAAGTCTGCCCCATAGCACAGCAGATAAAAGTGTCCCAATGGGAACATATGCTAATAACACAAGAACGATCATATTGGTCAGGGGGAAGGAGGGGGGGGATGGTTGCAGACAAATGAAGATACCTACTCAGATGGAAAGTTATGGTGAGTACATAACTTCTTAATCTGAAATAGGAACTTCATTTGTCAGCAACCTTTGGGACAGAGTCCCCAGCTACCTAAATCTTGGGTGGCCTTCATGGAAGGATATTCCGGAGCACCGCAGAGCCAAAGGACGCCCTACCTTGGGAGACAACATCTATTTTATAGTGGTTGATAAAGGTGTGAGATGAAGCCCAAGTGGCTGCGGAACAAATGTCATCCAGTGGAACCCTAGCTTGAAAGGCCGCAGATGTGGCAATGGCCCTAGTAGAATGAGCATGGACTCCTTGAGGTGCAGGCCTTCCCGAGCTCTGATATGCTAAAAGAATACAACGAGATCCATCGAGAGAGAGAAACTTTAGAAACTGACTTTCCGAAATTACTTTTGGCAAAGGAGATAAACAACTGATCGGATTGCCTATGATCAGCAGTTCTATGGATATAAAAAGGTAGTTGTCTGTGTACGTCTACGGAATGCAGCTTGTACTCTCCTTTGTTATGAAAGTTGGGGAAAAACACTGGAAGATTGATAGATTGATTGATGTTCGCTTCTGAAGATACCTTAGGTAGAAAGGACGGATTGATCCTGAGGTAAACCCTATCCGGGTGAAAGACCAGATATGGTGGTTTGACACAAAGAGCTTGCAATTCCGACACTCTTTTGGCTGAAGTTATGGCCACCAAAAAGGCTGTCTTCCAAGAGAGAAATTTGAGATCAACCGTGGCCGCCAGTTCGAATGGGGGACCAGTCAAGGCTTGCAAGACTAAGGATAAATCCCATGGAGGTACCACCTCTTTAACTGGAGGCCTAAGGAGGAAGGTACCCTTGAGGAAGGTCTTACACAGTTTGGAAGTGATAAGAGGGCCAGACTCTTGCCCCACGTGATAGTATGAGATTGCTGCCAGTTGTACCTTGACTGTGGAAGAACTAGCCCCCTGGTGAAAAAGAGAGGTTAGAAAATCTAGAACCGATGATATCGGGGTTGTAAAAGGGTCTAAACGACGGTGTTCTGCCCAAATGGTGAAGCGTTTCCACTTACTCCGATAAACCTTCCTGGTGGAAGGCTTGTGAGCTGCCACAAGAATGGCTTTGACCGGTGATGAGATCCCGGGAGTCCTTATGAGGAGTGGAACTGGAGCAACCAAGCCGTCAGCTTGAGGTTGACCAGGTTCGGAGTCGGAAGACCGAGAGGGTGAGAAATGAGATCCGGAATGGGATCCAGAATCCATGGTGGATACACTAGGTGAGACCATAGGTAAGGGAACCACGTCTGACGAGGCCGGAATGGGGCAATGAGGATCATCTTGCTCCCCAGCTGCCTGGCTTTCTGTAATAATTTCAACATCAGGGGAAGAGGAGAATAAGCATAAAGCAGACCGGGAGGCCAAGCATGAACTAGAGAGTCTCTCGGGGACTCCCCCGGAGGGGGGATCAGAGCGAAGTAATCGTTGCATTTGGTGTTTGAAGGAGAGGCAAAAAGATCGCAACAAGGTTGCTCCCATCGGACAAATACTTGCTCTGCAACTCGATGGTTGAGAGACCATTCGTAAGGAGTCAGGATAGTATGACTGAGCCTGTCCGCTAGAATGTTGGACCATCCCGGAATGTGCGTTGCTATGACAAAGCGGTTGGTGGAAATCGCCCATTCCCACACTCTCACGGCCTCGCGGCAAAGGGGGTAAGACCTGGTTCCCCCCTGTTTGTTGATGTACCAGACGACTGACATGTTGTCTGTCTGTACTGCAATCGTCCCTACCGGAAGAAAGTTGTGTAGTGCCTGCAACGTCAAAAGCACCGCCCTCATCTCTAGGACGTTGATATGCAAAGAGGTCTCTACGTCATTCCATGTGACTTGGACTGTCCTGCCTGAAAAATGCCCCCCCCCACCCCAGGTGAGAAGCGTCCGTGGTCACTGTGTCGACTGGCAGAGGTAGTGAGAAGGGACGTCCCGTGTGGAGGTTGGGAGACTGGAGCCACCACAGGAGCGATCTTCTGCAAACCTTGCTTAAGGAAATGGGGTGAGACAGGGGGTCGCGAGACAGGGACCATTGTACCTGGAGGGTCCACTGCAGAACCCTCATGTTCAATCGGGCCAATGGCAGCAGAGGGATTGCAGCCGCCATAGATCCTAGGGCCCTCAGGATCAATTCCGCCGAAGGAGTTTGAGTTGAAGGATGGCCTGCACGTGCAACATCAGGTTCCGAAGCCGATCTGGAGACAAGAACGCAAGCATCTGTCTGGAATCCAGTCTCGCCCCTATAAAATCCAACACCTGTGTAGGGATGAGAGAAGATTTGGTCATGTTGATGGTTAATCCTAATAGTGGAGCCAGACTGAGGAAATAATCCCTGCATGAACAAAGTAGATGCCTTGTTGGGGCTGTAAGGAGCCAGTCGTCCAGGTATGGAAAGACCTGAATTCCCTGGAGTCTCAGGTGGGCCGCTATTATCGCTAGGACCTTGGTGAACACCCTGGGGGCTGAGGTGAGACCGAAGAGGAGGACCCCGAATTGAAAGTGACTGGCTCCCCAGCCAGAAGCGGAGAAACCTCCTGGAACTCCTGTCCACTAGAATGTGATAGTACGCATCCTTGAGGTCTATGGAGCACATCCAGTCATCCTCCCGCAAAAAGGGGAGGACAGATTGCAACGTGACCATTCGCAACTTTTCTTTGGGTACCGCCAGGTTTAGGAGAGAAAGGTCGAGGATGGACCTCAAGTCCCCCGTCTTTTTTGGCACCAGAAAGAACCTAGAGTAAAACCCTGATCCGACTTGATCTGGGGGGACGGGCTGGATGGCTCTTTTTTGCAGAAGCTGCTGAATTTCTGCAGCAGCCGCCTCCCTCTGACTGGGTGGAACGTCGGGAAGGCTTCTGATTCTGGGGTTTACTATAAAGGGAATTTGGTAACCTCTGGATATAATACGAAGCACCTAGCGATCTGTTGTTATGGACTCCCATTTTGCTAGGTGCCTCGAAAAACGCCCCCCGACTGCCTCCAGAGTGGAGCAGTCGGGTAACCCCTCAAGGGTTCTGCGTGGGCCTCTCAGAGAACGGTTCTCTGGACCCAAAATTCCTGGGACCCCCTCTGCCTCTGGGGCGGCGTCCTCCCTGTCCTCCTCTGCCATGAGAGGACTGGTTGTCCTGAGCAGACTGGGATTGATGCGATTTTCGGAACCACATCTTCTTCTGACCCTTTTGGTTCTTGGAAAAGGACCTCTGGGGCGCAGAGAAGCGGACTCCGACGGCAGACAAGGTCTTCCCGTCTTTCTCGCTCTGGACAAGAGTGTCTCGAACGGTTTTGCCGAACAGTGCAGAACCATCAATAGGGGCATTCGTGAATGACGCCTTAAAGGGTTCCGAGAAGTCACAGTGACGGAGCCAGGCCTGTCTCCTCATGACAAGCCCGAATCCGCCTGCCCTAGCGGCTCCCTCTGTAGCATGAGGCAACAGCCGCATAGAGGTGTTAGAGATAGAGCGGAGGGTAGCCATTCGGGAGGAGTACAGATCCTTGTCTCCCTCCGACATGGACCCTGGGGGGGAAGCAGCGTATTCCTTAATTAGATCCCGCTGCATCCGAATAACATGTGCCATGTAGTTCAAGGCCCTCATAGAGAAGGTCGCTGAACTGAAGGCCCGCTTCCCAAGACGGTCCATCGCGCAAGACTCCTTGCTCGGAGGATGAACCATGGGGCTCTCCTGAGCCAACTCTTTCTTGGTGGCTGCAGCCACCAACATGGCATCCAGAGGGGGACCTCTGCTCCAGTGTGATCTCTCTGCAGGGGGGCTCAAAATTTTGTCCGGACACTTGGGGATCGGCTCTATGGTGTCCGATTCCTTCCAAGCCCTAGAGGATATGAGATCCACCAGGGGGTCGGGTGGAGGGGACACCCAAGAGGTAGATGGTCCTGCCTCAAACGCCTCAAGGAATAAGGACTCATCAGAGGAAGCCTTAGGGGCAGACCACCCACCCCTGAATTTGAGCATTTCCATGATGTCTCCAAAGGAGACATCCTCGGGGGGTGATCTAGGGGAGCCTTTCCCTTCATCCAAGTCTGTATCTTCGGTGAGACTCTCAGGGGAGTCTATGTGCCTCCTTTTGCACTTTGCCTTGTGAGGAATCTCCTCGGGGGGGGGGGGGGCTGTCCGAGGAGTCCTCACGGGCTGTATCCTGTTCTACTGGAACTCCTAGAGGTGCTGAGGCAGGCTACCCCGAGGGCAGGATGAGGGGAGCCAGGACCAGATGAGGAGGAGTGCGGGAGGGAGCCGAAGCCAGGACCGGAGGCCTGGAAGCACTCGACAGTGCCCTCCACCGCAGTGAAAGCAGAGGGGGAGCCGCTCTCTGACGGATCCGAGATTTGACTCCCACTCGGATCCGAAGCGGGGATCGGACCCGGCGCCAAAAACGTCGGATCCGAAGGACCAGTGTGCTCCGACCGGAACGGAGCCGAAAGCACACCGAATCCCTCGGACCCGAAGCTCGGCCCACAGCTCAGAGAGGTCGGATCCGACAAACTCGAGGGAGCCGTCGGAGCCGACGTGCCCAGCACGGTCGGCTCCGACCTACCCCCGGATCCAACGTGGCTCGGCTCCGAGTGCTCCGAACCCGGAACGCGGGTCGGAGAAGGAGCTATAGGAGCGAAAAAAGGGGTCGAGCTCCCCCCCAGAGGGGGGGAGGCAAGAGCACTCCCATCTGCATCTGGGCCTGGATGAATCTCCTCATCATCCGGTCCATGTCTTCATCAGACATGCTAAAAGTGGACCTCGAAGAGGCCACCGAGGCAGACCTGGAGTGTCACCTCGATGACCTCGACGGGGACCGGATCACCTCCTCCTCGGGTCCCGGGGAGAAACAAGGGGATCGGATCCAAGAAGGAGGAGATCGAGAAGACTTGGACAGAGAAGCCCTCTTGGCGGGCGGGGCCGATGAGGAGTCATCGGCCCGCCGCTTAAGGTGCTTCTCCCGCCACTTCTCTTTCCTGGCCTCCCTATCCTCCGGAGCCGAAGTGGGAGGTTGAGTCCCGGTCTGAGGAAGGGAGGCAGGAGTGACCGCTACCGGGGGGGTAGTGGGCACCGAAGTACCGGAGGCCGAAGCAGAGTCTGGGGGTAGAAGGCCCGCCAGGACTAGCTTCGACCTACGATCCTTGAGTGCCCTGGGGTTGAACGCCGCGCAAATCATGCACCCCGAAGAGAGGTGTTCAACCTCAAGGCACCTAACGCACCGAGTGTGGCCATCAGACAGTGAAAGCTTGTGACCACACTCGGTGCATTTCGAAAAAATGGCTTTAGGGGCCTCCGACATTACTACAGTAAAGCACACTCACTAGGCCCCTAACACTCAAGTCACACACACACACTATGACCAGCGGGGGAGGGAGAAAAATTTTAAATTAAATTTAAGCTGAAAAGCTAAAAAATAATAAGATTAGTGTTAAGGGTAAACCTACCACGCACACACAATCACTCACTCAGAAAGAATAAAGAAAAAACTTTTTTTTCCTCGCAAAACGCTAAGAGCTCTGGAATCTAGCTGTTGCTTGAAGAGCGGCAAACTAGATCTGGGGTCAGTTAGGGTAGGCAGGGGATTATGGGTAAGGGGAGGAGCTAGGAGCTTGGATCTATGCTATGATAGAAGTTGCCGGCTCGGATCTGAGATCGGATCCGTATCCCAAAGGTTGCTGACAAATGAAGTTCCTACTTCAGATTGATTATTCACTGTACACCAGCTCCCCTGGGAGAAATTAATAAAACAAGTCATTTGGTTCCAGCCCCAAAGCCAACTCACAGCGTGTCCTTTTAGTAACACTGCTAATCCACTGTAACCACCAAACGGGCTGTGGAAGGAATACCAGCCAGTCGTACTTGTAAAAACAGTTGAGTTCAAATAAAATATAAAAAAGTAGTCTTTAATTAAATATTAACGCAGAAAACTCATGTAAAAAACAGCATTTACGTCCGATAACATCAGACTTCAGATACAGTATGTCCTGCTAATCCACAGTACAAAACAAAAAGAAAGCTGCATATCCCTCATGCACAGATGCCCTCTGAGGATTCCTCTTCCAAAACTTGAATAGCTTGGATGGTGTTTGATTTATTCATGAGCGGTTTCATATGGAGCCTATTAGCTTTCAGCCTGTCCTCCATTTTACAGTGAAATGAGGAAATGGCTTAATAAGCCTGTAGTACACAGAAACAGAAGCGGCAGAATTCCACTGATCACTCCAGGTCATCTCCGCCTTCACATTCACCCTCCCAGGCAGCACAACGTTCCTACAGCACTTACTCTACATCCAAAAAAATGTTTTTATGACTAGCTGGGAACATAATTCTCAAGGAAGCTGGGTACAGCATGCAAAATCTCAAATTCAATTCTCTATACTTCCCAAAGGCTGGAATAAATTTCAATCTCTTCATCCTGGTCTCCCAAGAATAATCACAGTCTGAGGATCCTGCTGGATGTGCCAATTTTTACTTTCCACCACTTCTGCTACAAACTGGAATGTTTTCCTTTTATGGCATAAAACTGAAATTTCAATATTATAGGATGAGATTTTTGTTTTCTTATGTTAAAAGGGATGTATGCACCTGTCAATCAGGATCTCATTTTGCAGAAAACCTGTCCAACACTGTCCAAACCATAAACTCTTCTTGCATGAAAGCCTTGCATTGTTACCCTCCAGCTTCTCACTGACAGCACTGAATAGCAGGCTATCCCTATATGCTCTTTACTCCAGGTTAGTCAGCTTGGTAAATGCATTCACCTGTGTCACTTCCCAATCACCCATTCTACATCTTATTTCAACTTTGGCTTTATGTATGCTGAATTTCTTATCCGAATGCAAGCTCAGGGTCTTTTCAGTGCATTCTTCATTTTATCATTTCACTCAATCTACACACGGCAATCATTTGTTTTAACAATTTCAGAGTACATTTGATCCCACTTATGACTTAACTTACTTGTGTTGGAAACATCTGCCATTGCAGCTATGGTACATCTTATACCGCTCCTACCAACTTCACTCTTTTCAGTACATTTGGTTCTCCGTCTGTTCTTATTCTTGGGTGGCATTCAGTTTGCCCCACCCCCCCAAGGCCCCTCAGTTACATATGAATGCAAAATACTGCATGAGAGTACGATTTACAAATATCTCTTCCTCATGTTCAGTGAAGAAAGTTCAAGACACCACTCAACTAACCACCACAGCAGAAGTTCAGCTCCATAAACTGTGATATCTTGTCATCATAAAAGCACTTAAACATTAAAATCCTATCACCCCCTTATTAATCTGTATACACAGAACAGTTTAGACCCTTAGTCTATTTAAGTATTCCATTCCTACATGGCCAAACATTTGTCTTTGTGAAAGTTTTCTGAATTCACTCCAGTTTGTGTACAAAAGTTTTAGTATACAAGCAAGCGGCTCAAACAATCACCTTGCTATCTATGCTGTCTTTAGAATATCCTTCATACTCCCATAGGATCTGTGTACTACACTTTAAAAATGATTACTAAAACTAATCATCATCCACAATCACACCTCAATCCGTAACAGAGGATAGAGCAGGAATGATCACGACTTATAACATATGGATACAAGTGATTAGTTTTACCAAAATGTATCGCACTGCATTTCTTGAGGGTTTTGAGAGGTCCACAAACAATAAATTTACTTTTGCATAGTCCTAGGGTCGACTGTGTTCCTTAATAAGGAACTAATATTTATATCTGCATATTTACACCTCCATGTTTCTTCAGAGATAAAGATCATTGACACACAAAATAAAAAGGGGTCCAATACAGAGCCTTGAGGCACTCCAATATTCACATTTACGTTTAAATATTCATCTCAAATTCTAAGTGTACAGCTTCTCTCTCTCTCTCTCAAGTAGCCAATTTGCAACCCCATGCTGGCACAGATTTTAAAATTCAGTCTTTCCATCACCTGAAGAATACTCCAATGTGGCATGGACTCAAAAGCTTTAGATATAGCAAAGTAAATATCATCCAGAAAAGTACATTTAAAGGGATCTATTACACTGCAGTAAAACTCAATAAGATTACTTTGGCAAGATCTACCAGTAATAAATCCATGCTGTGGACTATCAAACAGCTGTCTGGAGCTAAAAGGAATTAGAGACAGAACAGTTCATTCATATACCTTTCCAATAATACTTGACAAGCTGACTGGGAAAAGCTTTCTGCGGTGTTTTGCTTATTGCACTTGGGTATTGTTACAACATTGGGCAGGATTCACGAAGGCTTGCATGGAGTGTAAGAGACGTTTAACACTCCATGCAAGCCTCGCGATCCAGGAGCAGCCCGAAACTCAGTGTAAGAGACCAGCTAAAACATCTCTTACACGGACTGGGCGTGGATATGCTAAATACCTCACTTGCAGCCGAAAGGCATGCAAATGAGGTAGAGTAGCGATCCACGAAACAGAAAGCAGCCCGTGTAAGAGCTGTTTTAGCTGCAGAAATGTACTCAGTTGACAACTGAGTACGTTTCTGCAAAAATCACAATGGAGTCATGTCAGCTCCAAATAAAGAGTGCATATGTGTCAGGCAGCATGCCAATGGCCAAATATGTGGCCATTGGCAAGGTACCCAGATGCAAATATTAAAAAAATATAATTTTTTTTTTCGGCGATCGACGATGTTTAAACGCAGCGCAGCCCCGCACAAACGGGCTGCGCTGTATAAAACATAAAAATGAAGGTTATAAACCCACAAATGTGGGTTTTATGCAATACATGGAATGACAATGCAGGGACCAGCAGACCAAAAACAACATGGCCACCGTGTAGTGGCTGCTATGGGGGGAAGCTGAGTCTAAGACATGTAACTAAGCATGAGTATGCAATCTGATGTAAATGAGGGTTAGGATACTGAATCCCACAGTCACACAGCAAATGAGTACATTCTGAGTAGTGTAAGAGATACATAAGGGGGAGGAATAGAGTAGGAGATAGGTGACATCACAGGGGGGGAATGGTAGAAAGAAATGCAGTTCATTGGAGGTCAGTGTTACATGACAGATGACAGACACAGATCATGGAAAGAGGAGTGCCACAAGATAAGCATGGGAAAGTCAAGAAATGGAAGGTGTACACTGTTACTTGCACCAAAGTTTCTTGCTGGGCGTGCATGCGCACGTGTGCGCGCCATGAAGCGCGAGTAGGGCAGTGTGAGCGCGTGTAAGGCAGACTGAGCATGTGGGAGCATGTTGGTAGATTTGTAACACTGTTTGCGCTGGTGTGCGCGTGTTTTAACCCGAATAGGCAGATCCTGAACTGTGTAAGCATGTGTGCGTGTAAGCCACTGTGAGCGTGTTTCTGCTGGTATGCACGCTGCTCCCCCCTGAGGAAACAGAAAGGAAAAAGGAAGCAACAGAATTAGTAGGAAGCTAGCAGGGAATACTGCTGGAGCTAGCAGGTGAAAACAATTAAAAGCAGGCAATTACACAGGCAGAATAGTAGCCCAGCCCAGCACTTAAAACTCTGCAAACAGCAGTGCAGGAGGTTTCTCTCAAGAGAAACTGCAAGACAGGAGTAAGCTATTAGAAGTGAAAACTGAAAAAGCTGAACTCAGAGCAGAAATGCTAGGGGCTGTCATAATGAGACATAGGCGACTTGCTGAGGGTGGTGACAATGCAGATGGTGCCAGACAACCCACAGTGAGGAGACTGAGAAGAGAGTGTACAGGCCCAGGGTCACCTACCACGGGTTACATGAGCTGCAGATAGTAGAGCGCTATAGAGTGGACAGAGAGCTCCTGCAGCAAATTGTCGAGCTGTGCAGGCCACGCCTCACACACAGAACCAACAGAGGGGAACCCATCCCAGTGGAAACCAAGGTATGTGTTGGCCTAAGAATACTAGCAACAGGTACCTTCCAGAGACCAACTGGTGATATGATGGGGATAGCACAGGCATCAGCCTCCAGGGTACTGCACCAGTTCCTGGATGCCATGTCAGCACATGTCGGTGGTCATGTATATTTCCCCAATGCCCGTGAGGTATTGGCCAGCAATATGCGTCACTTCCAGCAAATAGGGGAATACCCTGAGGTAGTGGGTGCAAGACTGCATGCACATACGCATCAAAGCACCAGCCGGTGAGTGGGGTAGGGCCTACATTAACTGCAAGGGCTTCCCCTCCATCAACTGCCAGGTCGTGTGCGATGCCCAGGGCATAATAATGAATGTGTGTGCTGGCTGCCCTGGGAGCTACCATGATTCCCACATCTGGCATTTGACGCAGCTGTACCAGACATTTGCCAATGGGGACATCCCACATGGACACCTAGTGGGGGATGTAGGTTATGCACTGGAGCCATGGCTGATGACACCCATCAGAAACGCACACACACCTGAACAGGAACGCCATAATGAGGCACACGCACAAACACGTAATGTAACAGAGCATGTGTTTGGGCTGCTCAAGTCACGGTTCCGGTGTCTGGACACATCTGGTGGAGCCTTGCAGTACTCACCAACTACATGTACCCAAATTGTCATGGTATGTGCTATGCTACATAATATGATCTTGCAAAAACAGCAGCAGCAGGACCAGCATAGGGCTTGGCCAAACAGCCCCCCACCATTGCCAAGGCCATCACAGGCAGAACGTGACTCGGAGGAGGAACAACCTGAGCCTGCCCCAGTAGGCAGAAGGAGGCGTGCACAGTATGCCCTGGCCTTGGCAAAGAGGCAACGCATAGCACATACACTGGCTCAGTAGGAACCCTGGGAATGATACCCCTCTCTGACTCACTCAAATAATAACAGGGATGCCTAAAATGACATGATCTGCTCACGAACATGTACAGGGAGTGTAATATGTGCATCCGACAGAGGCAGCCCTGCAGCACCACCTGAGGCATGAATGCCATGTGTTAAGTAATGTAACACCATGTACTATATGCACACTTGAGGACCCTAACATCCACCCTCACCAAGCATGAAGCCACAAAATGACGATGGGATGATCAATTGCAATAATTGGCTGAAGTAATGCAGTTAGTCAAAGGGGAGCCAATGTGTTTCAGCCTGGGAAGACATGCTGAGCATGACATGATGCACCACCTGCTAGGGGTGGCGTGCACCCATCAGTCCAGGCCCCATGGATACTGGCAAAGGCTATCAGTACCCACAGTGTGCCCTGAATAGGTAAGTCTCAAAACACAAACCCACCTTCATAGGTACCACAAGGGATAGGAACCTAGATGTAATGCTACCCAATGCCAGAAGTCTAAACAGCAAGATGCGTGCAGTGTAAACGCACACAGTATGGAGAATGTTGATATCTGTCCTGTAATAGAAAACTTGGTCAAGGCTCACATCAGCACCTTAACACTACCAGGTAACACCTCATACTGTGCTGTACAGCTTCAAAACATGGAACAAGCTACAAAAGGAGGGTGACTAGCAATAATTGTCAAGGATAACCACACCCCCATGTTGGTACCACAACAAGAAGCAGCATGGATTAGCCATGGTCAAGTACCAGTGGCTAAAACCGCCTCCCAGTATATAGCCTGCTGCAGACTACTGTCCTAACACCAGGAACTGCACCTGGCCTATGTTAGAATACATGAATATATCAAGCCCCCCAAACCACATTATATTGGTTGACTGAAAATACACAGACATACACTGGGAACATTAAACTAGCACCAACACAGTAGGAGAAAAGTTCCTAGAATCCATAAACCAAAATGCCCAGGAACAACGTACCACTCCCACAAGAGGTGTGAGCATACTGGATGTGATAATCAGCAACATGCGTACTGGATGGCAAGATGAGAAGTGTATCCCTCACTGGTAAGAACAGACCATAGAGTAATCACACCGGATATACACATCCTGACCACAGTCCCTGGCCAGAAAACCACAGTGAAAAACATGTGTAAAGCATAAGTTGCACCCCTCCAAACTGATGTGGAATCCACTAAAGGCCCTGTGCAGGTGCAGAATATGGGACACACCGCAGAACCTGTTATACAGGCATTCCATGAACACAGCCAGGAATGCTTGGATTATGTAATCACAAATAACAACAAGACACAATGCCATACACGCAGGCATCTGGCATGCTGGACTCCAGCCATTACCAAACCATGCAAGAGAATGAGGAAGCTACTACATGACAGAGCAAACATAAAAAGGGAAGTAATCACTGATAAGTAGTATGGCAATAAAATATATCCACACATACAATCCACTAAGGCCAGCTACAACAAGTAGAATCTGTGAATCCTGAGGCAATGTTACACCTGCCCCAAGTACACAGACAACCCTCAACTCCCCCCAATAAATACAAATATATGTGAGAGATGCAACCATTTATCCAAACCGGAGGCTGAGCTCCCCCAACTCAGTACTGTCAAAACTAGTCAGGAGGAGAAGGTAACCACATACACCACAAACCCAGTCCCACATAGACCTATCACAACTGTAAACCAAACACATAAACATAGAAAAACATTCCCGGAGGCCCTAATTACAAACACACCACACCAACAAAGGCCTCCAAAGCACACCCCAAGCAACCACAACCTCCAAACATAGCACATGCAACACATAGTACACAAAGCTGGTGTGCCAAACAGTCACAGGCAAGAAGGAGAAACAACATGCCTGATACAGTTGTAATAGGTGTCTGTATAGGCAGACACTCTGCTGTCCCACTCACCAGACGAACAAGGGAAAGGGTACAGTAAGCTGCCTGTAGGCTGCTACAATACGCCACATAACACAAGTACGCAGGTCACCCCAAAGCAAGCAGAAATATGATGCACTCATTGTCCATGCTGGTGTGAATGACCAGAGATGTACCTCCCTGGCCTACATGAAAAGAGACATGGATGAGCTCTCAGAGTATGTACTCCAGGCCGGTATGACACTGGCCGTTTGCAGCATCCAACCCTCACCAAGAATGATGCCACAGTACAAACACAGAATGATCAGCTTTAACAGGTGGCACAATTACAGCTGTCAGTCCAAGAGGATCTAATGTCTGTCTGCTTGAGATGTCATGCATGACAAGCCATGCTGCTGTTCCAGGGATGGCTTGCACCTGTTACCCCTGGGCGTCTGGACACTGGATAAGGCCTTTGCCACCTCCATAGAGCCGTACGTAGGCAAGGCCGAAAAGACTAACCCATCACCCTAGAAAACATAAGTGGTAAGAAACATAAGGGTAATGCTGACCAATGCCAGATGTGTAAACTGCAATATGCATGCTCCTGAGGCACTTCCCAGTATGGAGAACATCGATGTCTGTGCAGTGACAGAAACCTGCTGCAAGCCTACTGACAGCACACCAGCACTACCAGGTTATACCTCATATCATGCGTTATGGCCCCAACACCTGGACCAAAACATCAAAGGAGGGGGAGTATCCATATGCAGCACAGACACCCGTACGGCCAGGTAACTGACAATGCACGAAGCAGCAGAGACCACCCATGTGCACCTAACTGTAGTCAAAACTGCTGTACAGTCTGTAGCATGCGACAGACCACACTCTCACACACAGGAACCCCACCAAGACATCCTGAAGACACTGGACAGTATGAATGTCCCACCAAATACCAAACAAGGTACTCACAAATCACCACATAGGTGGTAAACCATTATGTATGCAAGGAGTAATCAGGGACCTAGGGACACAAGTCGACAGTAACCTGTCATGTGACACTCACAATGCCAATGTGGCTAGGAAGACTGTCTATATTGGACAGCGTATCATGAAAGGATTCACATCTACATCAACAGAGGTCACTGTGCCCCTGTACTGTTCTCTTATCAGACCCATAATCTAGTACAATGACTCATATGGGATGTACCTTACCTGACACCTGCAGCGGTTACGAAGACCTCAAAGGTACCTCTCACCAAGAGGATAAAGGGTGTCAAATATATGTCATATGCTGCCTGGCTGTAGACACCCCAGCTGAATGCAGTCACAGACTGCCTACACAGAGGCATTGTATGTCTGTTGTACAAGGCCATGTCCAACACAGGAGTAATGGACATGCTCCACCCAAAGAAATCAAAGCCATTGGAGCTGTGAGAGTGACAGATGTCAACCTCAACAAATAATGAAATAGGATGTGCTGGAGGGACAGATACATAACCCAGAGGCTAACCACACCCTGGAACAGGATCCCACTCCATGTTAAGCAGAGCCCCTCACTGACACCCCTCAACAGGAATATTGCCAAGTGGATGGATGATCGTAGATGTACACTGGGGGTCTTCACTGTGTCACGTCCAGACAGAGGCACAGTAAATTAAATCATAAATGGCCATAATATTCACATAGCAAGGGGCGACGAAAGACACACACACTCTGGCTAGGCTTACTAATGCCCTAGGGTGGATAGCCTAGTATGAACCTATGAACTTATGAAGATACAAATTGTACAGGACACTAAGGATAATCACAAGGCTTACTCAACTGATGGTAGGAACCATGTTGGGAATTCACAGATATGCTCCGAATCACACAGATATTACAAACAACATACCAAACACACACACATATTGCCAACATACAACCTGACAGGTGCAGTGCAAACCCCCCCCCCAAGAATGCAAAATATCTATCCCAGCAGACTGCTGGCCCACTGACATTGCAGATGCTGAGGTAACAGCCGTCATCTACAAAGCAAAACACACAGCAGCAAAGGTATGAGATGGTGTCCTGGGCTGAGGCCAACATGGACTCCAAGAAGAATGGAATGCCAAATCACACTACTGCTCAATGTCAGCCTTACCACAGGATATGTACCCAAAGAGCAGTGTACAACAGTGGTCCTTCACAACAAAGGTGTTGCCTGAAAGGATACTGCAAACTACCACCCCAGGATCCTGACAAGCTTGGTCTGCACAGCTATGGAAAGGATCAGCATGTACTGCAGACATAAAGCTATCGGGGACCTACTGACACCGGACCCTACCCAGTGTGGCTGTCGTAAGTGCAGATCCTGCCCCTAAACATGTTTGACCCATTTGAAACAGTCATTAAGGTCATCGATGAGGGCAATGTGGTCCACACAGCGTAGCTGGACCGTGCAAATGCTTCCAGACAATACCCTACATGTTCAGTATGGATATGTTCACAAGCTTAAATATAAACCCCTATGTCAGTAGAGGGGTTGCAAACCAGACCAAGGACAGAACTGACATGGTCAGACATGCTGCATCCATGTCAGACTACAAAGCAGATATAAGTGGCATCCCACAAGGCTTGGTCCTGGGACCTCCCCCATTCCGTATATATGTCCCATAGGTACAGGCCAACATGGAAGGACTGTGACTGAACATGTATACAGAGGAGTACAAACTGCCCACCATATCTGACCCCCAGCTGACACAAGCAACTCACAAAAGGGCCACATAGAAACAGACAACTGGTGCCATAGCCATGTCAGCAAGCTAATTGCAGAAATGTGTATAGACAACCACCGTGGATATACAGTAAGTGCCCACCAATTACCACACAGGTGTTAACCCATTACGTACCTAACATGTAATGAGAGATCTGGGGACACAAGGTGATAGATATCCTGCATTGGACAAACATGTGGCTGTAGTGTTCACAGAAATGTACCATATACCCACCCAATCATGAAGGTTGTCAGATCTAGATAAGGGGAGGTCACTGTGGCTCTGCAGTCATCCTTCATCAGCGTCACAATTGACTACAATAGCCCCTGTGGGATGTACCTCAGCAGACACCTCCATCAAAGTCCACAACAGTACCTCACCAGGAGTAGCAAAGAGCATGAACAGATGCCATGTATTGCCTGATTAACAAACTGTAGCACCACATACTGCCCACCCAGAGGCAAGCTGTGCCTGATGTATAAAGCCATGTCCAAGCTGGAATCAATGAACATGCTGCACCTTGTACAATCTGAATGGCAGTGAGCTATGCACATGAGAGACCTGAACCCCAGCACTGACATACATAGGACAAGCTGTACTGAATGATCCACAACACAGAAGCCACCCCCACTCTTGAGTAAACTCCCAGTACAGGTTAGCCAGAGAGTCACCCATCGACACCCCTCAAGAGGAATCTTGAAGAGTGGATGGGAGATGGTAGGTTTACCCTGAGTATCACTGTTATGTCACAGGTAGACGGAGGCACAGTATACTAACCATGACATATGTCATGGCAAACTCCACTTACAATGTGTGTCTAAGGACAAACACACTCTCTGACTAGCATCAGAAATAGTCTAGGGCACATCGCTAGTGTTTGCCAATGTCCATCTATGTTGTGGAATACACTACCAATGTTGGACAAGCCTGGTGTAGGTAGTCCATATCTGAACATAATGCAACATGGTCATATGTGCACAACTGGCCCCTACACAGTCTGTTGTGCTCACTATGAAGATGTCAAGCAGTGATAGGACTAAAGCCCAGGATACTGTCCACCACAGTGAAAGTACTGAACCAGTACACTATACGGTACTACAGTGTTAGGTCATTATGAAAGGATGTTGACAACTGCATGCAAAGTATCCCATGCAATCCCTGCAGGCACAGTATAATCCCTGTTGTGGTCAGACATGAAGCAGTTGGCCAGTAAGTACACAACATGACACCCAACACACAACCATAAACGTGAGATATTGTTGAAGTTCACACTCACCCAAATATGTGGTGGACTGCAGAGTTCAACATATGGGAAGCTCACACTGGGCATGCTCGCACACTTTGATAAATGAGGCATATGTCAGACAACATGCCATGGAAAGGCTGAACTGGGCATGCTCACACACTTAGGCAATATCTCCATTTAGCAGTTGGCCACACATATCTGGTATTTGTATGTGTCATTCCAGGAACCAACCACAACACAGCAATCTGCCTAGTGCACACAGTAAATGACTAGAGAGACACAAGTGATATAGTGGATCGCCCTCATATTCAAACATCTTCCACAGATACACAAGTTGTTCATAGGAACAGGGAATGTTATGGCAATAAAGACCTGCAAACAGTCTAACAGCAACAAATACTGTGCATCTGACAATTAAACATATGGGTGTAGAGGTCAATACTAGGCTGTTTGCCCTAGGGAATGACAGCTTAGCCAGTGTGCGCTTGGCATCTGCATCCCCAGTACAGTAGGCTACTGTGCCACTGTAAAGTAGGTCACATAAGGCAACGTGTGAGGCTAGTGTGCTGTGCCTCTGTCAAGCAGGGACACATTGGAGATCCCAGGGTTTGAACATGCTAAGCCACATCCATGTTGTTGGTGTGTGCTGGAAGAGGGTTGTTGAGGACCTCTAACAGTAAGTGGGTGTCAATAACAGACTGAGGGGAGCCCTATCTGCATTGTCTGGACAATTCCACTGTCAACACTGTGTTGTGATGATTATGTGGGATTGAAGTGTCGTGCCGGTACTGTTCAGAGATGTCCTCCCTCTGTGGGCTACAGCTCTGCAATGTATTAGCTCACTCTGTCTGTTGGACGGCTCATATATGGCTGGTGTACACCTGACAGGTGTCCTGTTGTGGAGCAGTTATGGGTATATGTGGGATAGCATGATCAATGCAAACCTTACACATGCTCATAGAATGCAATTGTCAAGGATTATGCAGAGTGGCCAGTATAGTCCCCCAGCATGGGTCCTTTGAAGTCGTCCACCCCAGTCTTCACAAGTGTAGAGTCTGCTTGTGCTAAATACAGTTTGTTTGCAGTGACAACCTTGCCTGGGTGTGGGGATGGGATATGGATGTCCAGGGATATGGATGTCCATGGAAAGGTGGGTATGGGCAGATATCAACAATGGTGGTCTACCTCTGGTGTGGAACAGTGAGTACCCATGTTGCAGATGGACAGGTGCAATATGTATTCCCCCATGTGGCTGTGGCGAGTGGTTCTGCCATAGCACATGGACCCACAAATTGTAGTGGCTGTAGGGTAATGTTGTAGAGGCCTGAGTAGTTCCCACACACAATATGCCTGTACCTGATGTTAAAAACTGGAATGGTGTATGTGAACACCTGCATATCCTGGCACTGTTCCCAGGGAAGCAAAGTGTGTGTCCTGGATGTGGGAGTGGTGTTCTGGACTGGTTGTGTTGTGTGTTACAGGTCCTGTGGTCATGAAGCATGGTATAGAACATAACCTGCCAGTGCGATGTGCACATCTGACCCTGCAGTAGGTGGCTGCAAATGCATATATATGCTATCCCCCACCTGACAGGTAGTACTAGATGTGCATACCTCTGTAGAAATAAAGATGTCAGCACCCTATAAATACTGCAGGTGCAGAACAGACGCCCAGTAATTTGGATAGCGCGCTCTGCTAATGCGTCTCCCTCAAGTGCTATAATAGTTAGGTAGGAGTTTGAACCATGCAAATGCTCAGTGTGTGTGTGTGTGTGTGTGTGTGTGTGAGCGGGGTTCTTGTGTGTGCAAGTCTTTGTGAGGGAAGTGTCCCTTTTGGCAACTGGGATAACACTCTACAGGATGCACATTCCCCTTTCTAAGCACTGATGATGTCAGCACCCTATAAGTACAGCAGGAGAAGGGAAATCTCCCAGTAATGTGAATAGCACGCTCTGCTAATGCGTCTGTCACGAGTGTCATAACATAGTTAGGTAGGGGTTTGAATCCTGCAACTGCCCAGTCTGTGTGGAGGAGGGTTAGTGTGCGTGCAAGTCTGTGTGAGGGAAATGTCCCTTTTGGCAACTGGGAAAACGCTCTACAGGATGCACATTCCCCTTTCTAAGCACTGATGATGTCAGCACCCTATAAGTACAGCAGGAGAAGGGAAACCTCCCAGTAATCCGAACAGCGCACTCTGCTAATGCGTCTCTCTCAAGTGTCATAACATAGTTAGGTAGGGGTTTGAAACCTGTTAAACAGTCCACCAGAACCAACAAAGGTTCAACCAAGAAAATAAAATGAAATTCGAACCACAGTGTGCACTGAATGAATACTAAAGATCTGAAACACGAAGATTTATTCAACCAACAACAGACTAAGCATATGCTTTCACCAGCAACCTGGCTTCTTCAGAGTCTGACAGTAAAACACTCCATATAAAAAACACTCCACATTTAAAGCAAGAATGCATTCTCCCCACCCATCCAATTAATCAATAAATCAATCAAACAGACAATTTCTTAAGAATACATTTACAACCAAGTATTAGTTTAAAAAAACAATTCATAACATTTAATAAACTTATAATAGTCATACACTACATACTTGGTTGTAAATGTATTCTTAAGAAATTGTCTGTTTGATTGATTTATTGATTAATTGGATGGGTGGGGAGAATGCATTCTTGCTTTAAATGTGGAGTGTTTTTTATATGGAGTGTTTTACTGTCAGACTCTGAAGAAGCCAGGTTGCTGGTGAAAGCATATGCTTAGTCTGTTGTTGGTTGAATAAATCTTCGTGTTTCAGATCTTGAGTATTCATTCAGTGCACACTGTGGTTCGAATTTCATTTTATTTTCAGGGGTTTGAAACCTGCAAATGGCAAGTGTGTGTGTTTGGATGAGGGGAGTTTGTGTGTGTGCATTTCTGTATGAAAGACTGTGCTTTTTGGCAATCAGGAGAACACACTACATGATGCACATTACCCGTTCCAAACACTGATGATGTCAGCACCCTACAAGTACAGCCGGAGAAGAGGAACTTCCTAGTAATCCGAATAGTGCGCTTCGCTAATGCGTCTCTCTCATGTGTCGTGACATAGTTAGGTAGGGGTATGAATCCTGCAAATGGCAAGTGTGTGTGTGTGTGTGTGTGTGTGTGTGGGGGGGTAGTAGTGTGTGTGTAATTGCAAGTGTGAGAGAACAGATCCTTTTGGCAACTACTACAATACACCAGATGCTGCATATTCCCCCAGTAAACACAGGGGATGTCACCACACTATCAGTACAGCCGAACAGGGCTACTTGCCCAGTAATGCCAATAGTGCGCTCCGCTACTGGGTCTATTACCACTGTCAGAGCACATATAGGTATGTTTTGGAAACCCACAACTGCCACGTGTGGTTGTGTCACACAATATGACCATGTGTGGGTTGTTGTTCATAACAAAGCATGCCATTGCCTAAACCAGCAATGGCAATGCACACATGATGTATGTGTGTGACACATACACATATATACCTGTGACCTTCAGTAGTTACCATGTCTGACATGTGCCTAAAGTGGATAAATGGTATTCGCAATGCATAACATTATGACTGTGTCTTACTGTGCAGGGGCTGCATGCGGTATGTGTATATACAGTGTCAGTTGTATATGGTATAATACCAACAGCAGGGGATACACATCTGGTCTGGGCCATATAGTCTACATGTAGTCGAACAGGTGCTGCATGTTCCCACCTGTTGTGGGAGTGGTAACATGTTGTTCCACTGCAATTCAGTGACTACATGCTGGGAACCTTTCAGCTAGTGTGTTGTAGCTACAGTAATGCTCACGCACAATGTTTGGCTGGATGCAGTCCAGTCATATAAAGACATTTCTAGAGACTGTCATATTGCCAGTGTTGTTAGGGAGGACAGGTGGGTTTCCTGTGTATGGGATGGGTGTGTGTGCCAAGCTATGAACCAGAAGGCAGTCCAACACACTGTTAGCTGCTCATGGATAGGCCCTGATGCTTTGTGCTGTGCCAACAACCTGGAGGTGTGTGTATCTGTGGTGCCTTGAGATACCACCCCCCTGTCCATGTGTGTTACATGTGTAGGGGACGACAGGCATGGTATGAGGTATAACCTGGCAGTGATGGGTTGCACCTGTGAGGCATGAATCAGGAATCTGGTAATGCACAGATATTGCAGTTCACCGTGCTGAGGACAGTGTCCAGTGCATGCATCTTGCGGTGTACACTGCTGGCGTTGTGTAGCATCACTGTTAGTGTCCTATCCTGTGTGATACCTGCAGAGGTTGCTATGTAATCTGTGTCCTGCAGCAAAAGGCACTATGTGTGTATCAAGGGGCTTCGCCAATATACAATGGCCCATGGGTGTCACGTGCAAGCTGCCCCTCGCAAATCATTGTGGCTTCCCTAGCATGTAAGCACACGTTGACAGCCATTGGATACCCTATGAATGACATTGGAGATTGAGCAGAATGTAGACACAGAACACCCTTCCTACATATTGTGGTAGCATACCTGGTGAGGGTATGATGGCAACCAAGATCAGGCTCATACTGGCCCATGCCACATGCTGAGAGATCCCTTCTATGTTCCCTATCATGTAGTCCAGGGAGGTATGTCTCAGGTCATCCATAGTGGCATGGACAATAACTGAGTCATATGTGTCCATGCCTCTGACTGACCTGTATGCATGTGTTTTGTGGTGGACCATAGTGCCCCACGGGCATATCACTGTGACCTTCACCATGTACAGCCTGTTGAGCGGGACCCCACTGCAATGGCCAAGAGAGGTACCTGACACATCTGTAGCAGGTGTGTTGTGTAGCCCTACAGGCTGTGAGTCTGTGGCACACGGGATGTGTGTGCCATGTGTGGCACGTACTCTGTTCCGACGTAATGTATGCCTGTGTGCCAGCTGCGGAGGTGTGTGATGCTCAGGCAGGATGCTATTCTGAGTCTCCAAGTATGCCCCAGTGTGTTCGGATTGCTGTCAGTGCGGGTCTATGTCAGACTGGTATTGAAGTCACTGTAGTATGTCATGCCACCTGACAGGGTATGGCAGTACTGGGTTCAGAGTGCTCAGTCCCCAGATTGGCTATGTGGTGGCATCTCACACATGTGTTGTACGTTCCTGGCCAGGGGAGAGGGTTGACTGCATACATGTGGCAGCTGTGACATTGCCACATGATTCACATAAACCACAACTGGACCATAGAGGTGATTCTCAGGTTACCTTTGCACATGCTACCATAGTAGTGTGATTGCCATGGTGATTACCAACACATAGGGCCAATAGGGAACAACATACTGAAGGTGAGTATGTGTGGGTGTACTGCTACTGATTTCATAGCACTGGCATATATGACTGCACACGTGGGTAAATGCCAGGTAAGTCATGTGCAATGTGTCACAGGCAACGTACATGCGAACAGGACAGACAGTGACGTTCTGTCATGTGGAAAATTGACATACGTATAGTACGCTATGCAGATGTCACTAGGAGTCCACAGAAGCTCTGTAACTCTGCATTGCAGGTGGAAGCAGTGTTCCAGGGAACCCCAAGCAAACATGCATGCAAACAAAGCTACAGTAAAGCAGGGCTGGAAGTAGTCCATTGTACAACAAAGAAGGGGTAACACTTACAGTAGGTAACCATGCAAATATGCAGGCACTATCAACATGTACCCAGGAATGCACAGCTCAGATGTCCATGGTAGAACTGATATGTCATATTTAATTGTGATGTGTATTACATTGGTACTACACACATATCAACCTGCGCAAACATCCACATTGCATAGTCATTGTGGGCAACATGCCACCATTACTGTACATGTCCATCATTGCGTATCACTACTTGCATTAGCTTCTCCCCTGTGCCACCTATGTATGTGGCTATCTGTTGACATCCTTACCACCGGTATGCAATAATGTGCAGCTGTTACACTATGGTACTTACTATGGGTGTAGATAACAATTCAGGACAGTCGTACAGTTACTGCATCAGGCATGCTGGGATATACACACAGTCATATCAGCACACTGTACTGTTACCAACATGATACTAGTAATACACTTCTATGTAGTCACCCTGTGCATCAGCAACGTGTTTACCTGTTCCTGCACTGATGTTGGAGATTGCAGGAGGTGGCACAGTTTCATCATATGCACAGGGTGTGAATTAGGTATGCCTGTGTCTGCCACTGATACCATCAATTGACATGTGTGTGTATGTGTGTTGGTGAGGGACAGCAGTACAGGGTGGGGCACTGTTGGTGCAGTGTGTGCGTTTATGTGGTAGCCCTAGGTGTTAACATTTTGCATGTGTGTATGCATGCACACAGTTCCACCTCATGGCTGCCATATACTGGAGTTTGTTGACAGCCACAGACTGCACCTGGCAGGTCATACAGATCAGTGTCTGTGGGCATGGACACAGTACCTGTGCCTGGCAGGGGTGCTACGGACCGTATCCGGTACTAAGCCAGACTGGGTACTGTCATCAGAAGCGGGAGTGTGTTGACTGGACACAGGTCCCTGTTGGGACTGTCCAGAGCCACGTGCACGTGGTCTCCTGGGGCGGTCCGATGACAGCAGACCCAGCATTGCTGGGGCTGCTGCTGGCACTATGGGAGCGTCCGCGGGCCTGTTGTCTGCGCCGACTGCCAGCTGCTGCTGGCATACGGCCACGTCAACGCCGCAACTGTCCACCATTGCCCTGGCTCATGGACATGTGGTTGTGGAACTGCTGTAATATGTCCCCACAACGTCTGTCTATGACATCGGTGAAATTACGGATAGCATCAGCGATGTCACGCATACTGTCAGTCATGGCTGTGCGACATGCTCTCAGCTCCTTCAGACCCTGTCTGGTGTACCTTTCCATACGCGACTGTGCCTGCATGACAGCCAGAAACATAGCTGAGGTTGACAGACCTCTTTGGGCACATCTGCCAGAGGCAGTACGCCCACGGATGCTCCCACGAGAACCCATGGGCAACTGTCTGTGTGGTACCATTGCAGGACCCTGCCCATGGCTGCTGTGTGGGGAAGCATGTGCCACAGATACCACATTACCCTGGTCAATGCCCACTGTATCCTGTCCATCACCTAGGGACAATGGTGACATAGGATGTACTGGCAGGATGACTGTGCGCAATGATGGGGTTGACAGCTGTGTACTGTCAATTGGCTGACCAATGACGGACCCTGACACACCTTCCTGTGCCATTACACAGATATCATCATTATCAGTACCTGTGGCACCAGATTCAGGTTCCCTGCTGCAGGACACCAGAGCAGCACCAGAACCTGTGGGAGGAAGACAGGAAACAGTTTACAATGTCTACACAATGTTACCAGTGATGCACTAAAGCACACATGGACACAGGCACACATGCACACCCCGCAGTATACACACAGAGCACTACTGAGTTACACTATTATTACTAGCACTATCAGGACTATCATAGGTATTGTTAAAACACACTCACCAGCATGGATGGGCTGCCTTGCTGTAACACCGGAGGGACCTGCAGAAATGAGGAGATTAATGTTAGTGGGCACAACTGTGCCATTGACACTGCGTATGATACAGTGCAGTAATACACCAGTTGCCTTTCACATGTCAGCTGCTGATATTGGCAATATCACACCTGCACAATTACATACTATGTTGCCAGCTACATACCTCGGACATACCGCGGACACACCTTACACATGCATAAACTAACAGTGTACAGAACAGTCAAGTGTACATATGGCATATTACCTGCATGCTCCATGTCGTGTTGCTGTGTGGATCCAGCCTCCATCATAATGCAGGTGTGTTGCTGTTGATGTTCCTGGGCTGGAGCCACAACACTTAGGAGTAGCCCCTCCAGTCTGGTGAGGGGGGGATGTGTGGCCACCCCACCTCCTGTGGCGACCTGTTGCCTGTGGATATCCGACGCACGCTGACGGACATTTCTGATTAAATCACTGCAGTGATGTCATACCTGCTCATATGTCCTATTATGCGTGCCAATGTCATTTACCCTACGGACAAGGTCTTGCCACAGTGCAGCCCTCTCCTGCTGATTCTGGCTGGTGTGGGAAAACAGTAGGTCATAATCCCACACCAGGCTCTGGTGTATCTCTTCATCTTCTGCAGCAGAGTAGGCAGGATTTCGCTGACGCGCCATGTCCCTGGAAGAGAACACAAACAGGATATCAGCAGACTATGCACATACTATACATGATACTCAACTGTAGTGATATACTACTACTCCCATATGTAGCACGTGTGTGTCTCTTGGTGGATACACAAGTACATGGCCAGATATCAGTGCTCAGCCAACACCTGTGCAACAATACCTGCCACATTCCATACAACACAGTAGCAAGCCCCATCGGTCAGCACACTGAGACAGGTCCAATGCACAACCTCACTCTGGGGGTTCATACCAAGGTACTGTATGTGGAACGCCATCCACTAGTGTGATCTGGACACAAATTACTCAGCCTGGATATACATATCCCACCACCTCCACCACCAGCACAGTAGACTACTTTGATATATATGTGATTAGACAGATATTCACTTGTTAGGACTGACAAGGTATCCATGCAGCCCACTGGGCCAGTGGAAGCCACAACCCACACTGCTGACCCCTTTGCGAATGCTTCCCACGGACATCCCAAAGAATGCATGGAACATGCACACACATTTCTAACCCAGACCCTATGCACAAAGGTTAGGCATCCTGTCTGGTGGACCCCAGCCAAAGGCAGATTGTATAACGATAGTAGGAGGCTACTGCAGGACAGAGCAGATTCACATAAAGGGAAGGCATCTGTGGTCAGCACTGGTAATAAGCTACGGTCACTCATAACAACATCCACGGCCTACTCTGGGAGGGAAATGGCCACGAACACCATAGACAACCACAAGGCCTTCTTCAGTTATGTTAGACATATGGACCAAACGCCTCAGATATGCTCTGAGTTACTACACACCTACTTAACATTCACTGAACACACAGATATTGGCAACATTCTGGCAGACAGGTTCAGTGCACGTATCCCCCTCCTTCTCCCCCACACTTAGAAATACTTATCACAGCTGAATGTAACCTCCCTATCATCTCAGATGTCCAGGTGAGGGCCGCCCTCAGCAAAGCAGAACACACAGCATCAATGTGACCTGATGGTATCCCTGCATGTGTGCTACGTGAACTCCAAGAGGACATACAACCGCATACAAGACTGATATTTAACCTTGGCCGTACTACGAGATATGTACCTGAACACTGGCATGCAGCAACAGTGGTCCCACTCCACTAAGGAGGCACCTCTACTGACCCTGGGAACTACCGCCCCAGAAGCTTAACCAGCCTGGTCTGCAAAGCTATGGAATGATTTATTACGGGACGCATAAACAGCAATATTGGGTACCTGCAGACACTTGATCCCACCCAGTTTGCCTTTGTGATGGGCTGATCCTGCCTTTTGAACCTGGTTGACCTTTCAAAACAGTCACTACAGCCATTGATGAGGGCAACGCAGTCCATACAGCCTACCTGGACTTGCCTAAGGCCTTCAACACAGTACTCCACTCAGGCATCATAGACAAGCTCATTAGCTTACATGTTACTACATATGTCACATGATGGGTTGCACACTGGTTGACATACAGAATCCATAGTATCGATATTGCGGGAGCCATGTCAGATTCAAAGCCAGTCACATGTGGTATCCCGCAGGGCTCTGTCCTAGGACCCCTCTTGTTTGGCATTTACTTCTCAGATGTGAAAGCAAACATGTGCGTGTTGTGGATGACAAAGTTCCCAGATGACTGCGAACTAAGCACCATAGTTGTTACACCAGCTGACACACACATCCTACAGACAGGCCTCACTGATACAGACAACTGGTGCCAGGATCATGGCCTAACACTGAATGACATGCAATGTATAGTCATCCCCTTTGGGTGAAACTATGTGCACACAACTTATCACATGGACATACCTATAGATACAGACCAATGACACATATGGAGGGGTTCACAGTATGTAGACTATTAACTTGTTACTTTACATTACCTGTGTTTGTCGCAGCTGGTTGTGTTACCGTTACTATAGCTTCCTGCTGCTGCTAGCCCAGCTTGAATCTGACACTGATGACAGCTTCAACTTGGTTTGTGTAACGTGTGGTTTTGTTTGTGTTATTTTCTTTTTTTCTTTTTTTTTTTCTCTCTCTCTCTCTGTCTGCCTCCAGACGGTGCAATGAAAGTATTGCATGTGTGGAGTGGGAGTACAGGATGCTTTTGTAGGTATCTGCATAAGTCCATGTGATGGCCTCTGCACCAATTGTAAGCCAGCATTTGCTAATTGCATGCAGCCAGTTGTGTACTGATTGCAGTTCTCACTGTGATTTATTTATTTATTTATTTATTTATTTATTTCCAGTTTGATAACCGGGGAAGTCCACTGGGCCCGAAAGCCCGTTTTCAGTGGAGGCCCGGGGAGAAAAAGCTCCATAATAATAATACATTACACACAACACTCTGTGTTATAACAGGATAACACCTTTAACAATTTCCAAAAACATAGTACATTTGGCAGTATACATAAGAAATTTATATTTTTTATGCGACTGTATTGTTAGCATAGAAGAGAGAGCTAAAAAGAAATTATACATAGATCTTGAATGCAAGAGAAGTAAAACAGAGGAGAAGTGAAGGAGATGCAAAGAATTTAAAGGAGAAGAGATGCCAGGAGGAAGATAAAAAAAAAGAACAGTTAGACTAAGATTCATTTTAGGTTTGAGTCTAAAAGTACATCTTATGAAAAAGGCAAAAGATACATTTGTGAGACTAGACATGCATGTAGGCAGTGGGGAGGAGAAGATTTAAAAGGAATAAATAAGAGTTTAAGCAGGGGAGAGAGGAGATAAAGAAGTAGAGGGAGGAGAGCTGAGGAGAGAGTTTGAAGAAGAGGGACCATAGGGGGAAATTGGAACTGGGATGTATTAAGATCTAGGTAGGAAGTATACAATTACATTTCCAGTTTTGGGAGAGGTGAGAATGGAGAAGAGATTTGAATTGTTCATAGCTTGTAGTGACTCTTAGAAGGGAAGGAAGCAAGTTCCATTTTTTTGCTGTAGTATAAGAAAGTAGGAGGTGGCCAGGAGGTCGTTTGGGTTTGTATACTGAAATAAGATTTTGGTGACTAGATCTTAGGGGCCTGAGAGGAGTGTAGAAGGGCAAGATGTTAGATAATGCAGGGCAAGCAGTGGGTTTGAAAATTAGTTTGTGTGCAGTAGTAAGTTGGAGGTAATCCAGGTGATTAGGGAGTTCTAGCCATTGGAGACTACGGAGGCAGATGCAATGGTGTGTAGAATGAGTGGAGTTAGTAGCGAATTTGGCGATTTTGTAGTAGCAACTTTCAAGTTTTGAGGAGATAGAAGCGGTGAGGTTGGTTAGAAGAGGAGCACCATACAATAGAGAAGGGAGAAGGTAGGTAGTGGCGAGTGTTTGTCTTGTAGCTAAAGAAAGAAAGTTAGCATTTCTGTAAAGCATACCGAGCTTCTGATGGGTTTTTTATGTTTAGCTGAATATGAGTATTAAATTTCAGGTGTTCATCAATGGTAACTCCGGGTAATTTTGCACTACTAACAACTTCTATTGGGGACTGGGAGAGGCTGGAGATTTTGAAGGATGGCTTATCAAGAGGCAGAGCTTTTGAGGGGGAGAAGAGAATGATATGGGATTTATTGGCATTAAGGGAAAGATGGTTTTGAAGCATCCAATTTTCTGTGGTTGTGAAGGCCAATTGGGTTTTGGCTTGGAGCTCGGGAAGGCTAGGGGCTGAGCAGATAACAGTGGAGTCGTCTGCATATTGTACAATTTGAGAATGAGGAATTGCAGAGTGGAGATCATTAATAAAGACATTAAAGAGCAGAGGTCCGAGAATAGAACCCTGAGGGACTCCGGTAGGGGTAGGTAAGAAGTTCGAGGTACCTGTATTCCATTTCACAGCTTGGGATCTATCTGAGAGATAACTTTTGAACCAAGAAAGGGAATTGTGGGAGAGACTGAGGTTAGAAAGGTGGTTGAGAAGGAGTGTGTGGGATATTGTGTCGAATGCCTTGGAAAGGTCAAGAAGAACAGTGGAGACAATATCTCCAGAGTCACGGGCATGGTTGACAATGTCTAGGAAAGAAAGGAGAGCAGTTATGGTACTGTGGCCAGGCCGAAACCCATATTGAGTAGGAGTGAGGAGTTGGTTATTGAGGAGGTGGGGCATGAGTTGCCGGTGGATACATTTTTCAAGGACTTTTGAAATTGGGGAAAGAATGGCTATTGGGCGGAAGTTAGAAATGCTATTATTTTTGCCTCCTTTATGAAAGGGCAGAATGTGGGCAGCTCGCCAAAGTTTGGGAACATAAGATTCTTGGATGGATCTATTGATGAGAATGCGGATAGGTATGGCGATGCCATCTGCTGCGAGCTTGAGAAAAAGAGATGGGATATTGTCGGGGGCATTGGAGCATGGTTTGAGTTTGGAAAGAAGTTTTTTGATACTGGTGGTAGACACGGGTTGTAGAATAAAAGTGGGAGGGGGTTTATGGGAGCAGGAGTGAGGGGAGGATGGTGAAGAAGGCTTTGGGTTTGGGCTGGGGGTGGAAGAGGAGAAGGATTTAGTCAGTTCAGCTATGGAGCTGGTAAAAAAAGGAGTTGAAAAGGGTTGCAATTTCTGTGTCAGTCTTATTGTTGTCTGGACAGGGACTGGATTTAGTACCTGGGTGTAAGAGGGAATTGATGGAATTCCAGAATTTTTTGGGATTGTTTGCGAGGGTAGACTGTAGTTTGTTGTAGTAGGATTTTTTTATCTTTTATGATAAGTTTTTTAGTAAGAATGCGTAGTTGCTTAAATTGAAGGAATGAAGCTGGGTTTTTATTTTTATTGTATAGTTTCCAAGTTTTGTCTCTTTGTAGCATTAGAGTTTTAGTGTCCTTAGTTAGCCAAGGAGCAGAGTTGTGTTTTATTCGTTTTGTTCGAGGTGGGGCTTGGGAGTTTATGATTTTAAGGAAGGTAGTATTGAAGACTTCTAGGGCTTCATCTAAGGGAAGAGTTTTTAGTGAATCCCAGTTTGTAAGTTTAAGGGTTTCAGAAAATACAGAAGGGTTAAAATTAGTTAGGTTACAAGAGTGGGCATATTGATGTTGGTGTGGGAGCTGTTGGGTAGTTCGGTTAATAAAGGCTGGGAGATGATCACTTATTGAGTCTGGTAAGATACCAGAGTTGGAGATATTGTTAGGGTGGCTGACTAGAATCCAGTCCAGGATGGAGCCTGGAGGGTTATTTTTGTTTGGTCTGGTAATGTTGTTTATTAGTTGAGTAAAATTATAAAGATTGATAGACAGAGAGGGAGTATTATTATTAATTGCATTCCAATCAATATTGACATCACCTAGAATGTAAGTCTCATGCTTGATATTGTTTGTAGCCCAACAGAGAATATTCTCAAGGGTGGAGGAGTTGTCTCCAGGGGGTATATAGATGGTTATGATACAGATACTTTTGAAGTTGTTTATTTTGAGGATTCCTATGACTAGTTCTGCATTATTAAATTTAGGAATGGGATTTTGGTATGGGCTGAGATTTAGCAGGCAGTTGTAGACTAAGGCTACACCATCTCCTTTTTTGTTTTTGTGATCGGACCCAAGTGCTTGGAAGCCAGGGTGGTAAAATCTCAGAGTTAGTAGTTTGTGGTTTTAGCCAGGTTTCGGTTACTGCTACTATGTCAGGTGTAGTGAGATTTAGCCAAGCATGGAAATGTGTTATTTTGTTATTAATACTCTGGGTATTAATGGTAATGAATTTAAGGTATTTATGGCTGTATCTATTAGAAGAGGTAGTGGGAGATAGATTGTTAGTAGATGTTGGCCCAGGGTTGGGGTGGATATCTCCTGCAAGAGCAAGCCAAGAGAAAGGAGAGAGGAGGTGAAACTTTGAATTGAGGCATAACGTAAGAGGGAGATGTAATTTAATTTTGATAGCAGGAGATTTTAAATAAACTGTATGGAGTTTTAGTTTGAAATAATGAATTGGATTTGGTTGAACTAGGGAGGGGGATATTAAATAAAAGTGGAGTGTTGAAGGGTGGGGAAAGGAGATAGTGGAGGGTGATGGGAGTGGGAAAGGGGAGGGTAGTGTGGTAGAGGAATAGGAAGTTACATTATAGAGAGCAGTTAGAAAGAAAAGACATGTAAATGAGGTGAGATAGTGTGGAAGAGACATGGATGAGTAGGGTAGGATAGATATTAGAAGAAGGGGTAAAGACTGTGTGGGGAGTTTGTAGATATAAGGAGGTGAAGTATGTGAGAGAGCAGTCAGGTGAGGGAATGGAGTGGGGAGGGGTAGTTTAATGAGATGTATCTAGGAGGGGGAGGAGTAAAGAGATGGGATAGGTTGAGGGCAACAGGGGAGGAGACAGGAGGAGACTATAAATGTAGATGCACTGTGGGTGGGTGGGAGTTGGGGGTAGGGTAGGGGAGCGGAGTGAGCCCACAGGGCGAACGGAGCGGGTAGAGCCACTGAAGGAGAGAGGCCAAGGAAAAACTATCAGTGGAGAGCTGAAATGTTAAGGAAAGTTTGGGGATGGGTAGAAGGTAAGGGCCTAATCAATAGTGGTAGTGGACAGAGAAACTTATGATATACTTATCTTCAAGGAGGGACTGTTGCACTGGGAGGTTGTGATAGACAGTGAAATGTAGGTGAAGAGGAGTACAGTAGGAAGGAGAGAAAATTATCTGGAGGCAGTAGTGTCTTACAAATATATAAAACCTGCGAGTCTAAGGGAAGAGGCTTTAATCAGAGGGGAGAGACCAGGAGAAGGGTGCCACCTAGTGGACAAAAGATTTATAGCAAGTAGTATCTCAAGTACAGGGGGGAAGGAGGTATGTTTAAAGTGGACACAAGAGGAGAGGGCAAGCAAGAAGTACTTGAAGGGCTTTGGCTGCTGGACGACCTAGCTAGGGAGTATATAATAGCAAACCCTGGAGAATCATAACAGAACTAGCATTAGATAACCAGAGTTTTCAAAACAGAGCTAGCTTTAGAACAGTCTGTTGCATTAAGAGGACATACTTTCTTGTGTTTATACTTTTCTTCAAATAGGGAGGTTTGTAAGGTTCAGCTCCTCAGTTTAGGAATGGGCAGTAGTAGGTGGGTGAAGGACGTTGGTCAACAGCGACAGGGCAGTCTCACACTAGAGAACAATACAGGCAGGTTGATCAATTTCTTGTGTTTATACTTTTCAGGACAGTGCTATAAAAGGGTATGTGAGATAGGCATTGCCCTTTCAGATTGTAAGGGCGGGGTCCATGCTGGTATGCTGTGGACACTGTTCTGTGAGTGTAAAGGTTAGTATCTCTCTCATGATTCAGGCTGTGTTGTAGATTCACATTTCTCCATTCATCTCTCCTGTTTCCTGTACTAAGTGTGTATGCACACTGACACCTACAACTATATATATATATATATATATATGTAAATATACATACATTTATATATGTACATTAACTGACATTATTACCTACTAGCTACCAACTAGCATGGCTGTTTCTGTTCACACACTACTATTATAGAAATCCACTAGATTTGACAGTAAGTATACATGACATGCTTTGTGCACTACACATCCTATATTCCCTTTACATTCATTCCTACTATTACATGATATATTTATTTTGGCACAATGTTCTTGTACAACAGTCATGGCTTAGTGGTAAGTCATGCAGACTACTGTTTCCAAGGTCCTGGGTTCGGGACTGACAGTGGGATTTTATTTTGCTTTTGAACTGACTACAGGACCTGTCAGAGTGACTAAGGCATTTTTAAGCAGTTGTAACTGGGTTAGCGCTGGTTTGCGCGGAGCTCCCGCATGCGCACTGGCGTTCAGCTCTGCGCACACCCACTTACAACCGCTTAACAGTGCTTACTCTGGCGCACACCCGCGTTATTTTCTTTGAAAGAAATGAAAATGGGGAGACAGGAAAGTGGTGAAAAAGGGGTCACAAAGAGGGTAAGACAGTAGCGAAACAAGCTTGGGTTTTGCAGGAGGGATGTAGGTAAGGCCCATAGCTGCCCATTTCTTCCTCAGCAACAGCTGTGCATATGTTTGTAATTTGGTGTGACATTTGAAACCTTCCACCCCTGAGAGAGGTGTCAGGACAACAATAATACTTGTTGTACAGCCAGTTGTAATTGATAGTTTCCATGTCCAGCAGACATGTGTGCGGAATGGGCAGCTATGTATGGGGCGTAATTTTTTTGTGGGTTCAGAGTGCCCTTTTGTTTTTTTTTTGTTTTTTTTCAGGTGAGAGTGGTATGTCAGGTAAGGGAAGTTGGTATAGCTGGGGAGGTAGGTTGGGTAGGTCAACAGACAAGACAAACAAGACGCATACAGGGGCGGTGTATGACACGTGTGGGGGGGTTACACAATTGACGGGGACGGATGTTTGGATATCCAGAGCCCATGAGCCCACAGATGGCAACAGTGAAACTGATATCTCCACCCACGGGCAGCTGCCACTGTTCCTTCACTGCCCAGGACGGGGCTGTGCTGGGGGCCGTGTAGGCCGGGCAACAGGCATGCCCGTAAGTTGTGCCACCTGTGCCTCAAGCTGGCATAGGGGCCCAAGAACAGAGTCCCGGATCTCCCTACGCACCACAGTCCGGACGCTACGGAGGGTGAGTGGTGGTTCTCCTCTGGCCACACTTGCAGAGGGGGGTCGGGCCCCATCCCCTGCAGCGCTTCCACCCGCAGGTGGCACAGGGCCACCAGAGGAGGGTCCAGACTGGGCACTAGTGCCAGGTGCACTCGCCAGCTGAGGTAGGTCCGCTGGAACCCGCCTTCCCTGTCGTCCTATGTTTTGCATTATGTCATGACAGTTTGGGTTAGTAACATACAATACTATTCGCAATTAGTTGTAACAGCATGCATTAGTATTCCCATTAACCAAACACCCAGATATTCACACCATTGAACAGCGAGCATAACACATGCATAATTTGAACAGCAATACACAGTCCAACAACATGCAGGGTTGATTGATGGCAACAGGCCATCAGGTTTGGATGTATGAACAGGGCAGATGCATCAACATACATGCAAATATTTATGACCCAACAGGACAAATATCCAGGGGTGTTAAGTGTGACTGCACATACCAATTTCACGTGGAATGGATTATATGTGGTTATAGCGTGGGGTGAAGAAAATATTATTAACACCTTTGAATACCAATACATATGCTGTACATTTCTAATAGCTGCAGATATATACACACTACTGTTCTAACTACAGTTTCCTATATGATAACTACTTCAAGTTGGTGATAGGACTGTTACTGCTACATCAATATACATTTTATTGTTATTCATACACATTCATATCTGGCTTTGTTCAGCTACATCATCCTGCTACATTTGCTTTATATAGCTATAGACAACTGTGGATGTTTGGTATTTCAGACAATCATACTATCTGCATATTGCAGTCTGAGAGCAACATATCCAGATTTTGGGATACACATTCCAGCTGTAGCAACACTTTGAACACATTTCGCAGTTTGGTTCTGCTTGTCACATTCATTTCATTCTGTACTGACTGCAGTATACTTTACTCAGGGGTTATTACTACTTTATTGGTGGATTCAAAACTCTTTCTCACACTCTCTCACTTGTTTTCATTTTACTATTCAGGATGGTACTTACTTCTAGGCTTTACTGACATGTTTTACCTGTAGTTATTACAATCCTTTCCGGCAGTCTCACTTCTGTCATGTTTCAGTATTTCAACAGGGATATATTTCACACATGTGATTTGCTCATCTTCTGCAGCTGTACTTTTCAGCCTGCTGCAGGTTGTGTACTATTATATTACAGGTGGGGCATCTTTATTTCAGACTGTATTTCAGACATTTTCATTTTTCTGTTTGGATTACAGACTGCAACACACTTTTGTAATCAAGCAATACTTGCAAACACTCTTGCACTGTTACTTGCACATTTTATTACTTAGTGACTACACTGCACTCTTTTGCTAACTGTCATACTTTTATATTTCTTTACAGTTACTGGGAGAGGATTACTGACCTGCCTGGTGGTGCAACCGCACCAGCCTATCGCCATAGGCTCTGCGGTTCGCAGAACGGACACCTGCAGCTGTAATATAAAGTAATACTGGAATACACATCTCCATAATATCAGCTAGTTTAATTTCTTACATACATAATTAAATGCAACTTACTCAGTAGTGGGGCATTGGGCATTTGCCGGGCCTCCTGGATCCAAAGGTTCAATTGGTCCTGCTTACATCTCTTCAGGTCCGCATGGTGGTGACGGACCTGCTCACCAGTCCTTGGAATCCCTGTGGCACTGGTGAGATCATAAGCCACCCGGTCCCACGCCTCAGCCCTATATGCTCCCCACAGGACCTGGCCCTGCATGAGTTGGGCCTCATGATTGTGGACTAGGAGCCAGACCATATATCTGGACTCCTCAACGCCCCACCTCTGTGCTCGAAAGCAACTACCCTCACCTACTCCTGACATTCTGGCTGCAAGTTAGTTCTACAATCGTTTATGCTGTGTATTCCCGCCTATGGGGCTTATATATGCCGTTTATCCCGCACTTATCTGTGATTGGCCATTTTGGAATTGTATCAACTTCACAAAACCTGCTTTGTCATGCTCCACTTTCTATTCATTCCTATATATTTGCTATTACTGCATTTCTAAGTACAGCTGTCATGGCTTAGTGGTTCAGTACCTTGACTATGGTGCATGGTATCCTGGGTTCGAACCTGGCCACTGCTTTTTATATTTTATGACTGTCTAGACAGGCTAGGGGGTGTGTCTGTGTAAAGGCAGTTTTGTTACAGCTTGCTCAACGTTGCCCGTCGGTTAGCTTGTTGGCGCGGTGCGCAGCTCCGCACAAACGGGTCACGCTAGTTTACGCTTCATTTTGCTGTCAGCACGCACATTATGCTCAGCTCAGCTAGGGGCACACAGTTTCAGCGTGTTAAACCACTGCTCACCTACGGGCCCTCATTTTGCACCTGTTCAACCACTGCTCACCTTCAGGCACTCATTTTACACATGTTAAACCAATGCTCACCTACGGGCAGATACACTCACCTTGTTAAACTGTAGCTCAGCTATAGGCACATCTGGCATTTTTTATTATTTTGTTATCTCACATTTCTTCAAAATAAATGGACTATTTCATTACATTTTACATAAAATATAATTTTATATGTGTACATATATGTCAGGGACTTGTTTCGTGCTTATTTTACTATAAATAAGAATTGATGTTGTGGGGGCTCGAACCATGACTGCCTGCTCTTCAGCCGACGTCTCTACCGCTACGCTATTGCTTTTTGGCTTACTTTGCATAGTTAGTTCTTATATGCTTTCCCACTTACTGCTAACTGTGGCAGAGCTACGGGCACGCCCGCGCAAACGAGCCCACTCACAGGCAAACATCTTTACAATTTAAAAAAAAATATAACATGTTCATTTATATATTTTATGTTCATAGTCTGTGGGGGCATGTGTTGTGTTGTGTTTATTCACATTTCCATGGACTCTGTCGTGGGTGTTTACTTTGGGCACTTTTACTCTTCTGGGGGCGTGTCCGCTTGCAGGGCTCGGCCTACGGACATGCTCCCTACTGTCTTCCACAGACTGTGTTAGCCTTAGGTGTGATTCAGCATGCCCTCATGCATATGCATGACATGCTGACGTCACACCGTTTAACTTCAGCCTCCGTGTAAGCCTTGTGTCTCTTACACGGAGGCTTCGTGAATCCTGCCCATTGATTTTTCCAGATTTCAGGCACGTAACCACTGTCCAAAGTGTCCTGGAAAAGATAAGGTAAACAACCTACCATTTCTGGTAGTGTTCTAGAAAGAAAAGATGCTTTCCATTAAGCAACATAAGTTTTAACATATGACACATTAAGGAAGACTTTACATGTTGCTGTGCTAAGACCAAACCCTATGAAAGAAAAGCAGTAACAGACAACAGAAACATGGGTGCATTACTATTTTCTATCAAAGAAGAGTTTCACTAAAAGGATCACCATCATGGTTACAGCAACACAGAAAAAAAGGAAAAGGATAAAATAGCCATTGTGACATGGATGTTTTGGATAATATGCCCATGTGTTTTTTTTTTTAAAATCAGACTGAAACAGCAGATGTTGACCAAATCAATAACAATTTGGACCCAATTCTAATCGTCATTAGTTGGATTCTTCAACAGAGGATTAAAACTAAATCTGAAGAGGATTCAACTATTCCCCCTTCCCGATTTCAAGCTATACTAACAGATACAAGTAAAATGAAGGATATTTTACCTTGTACTAGACCTAGAACCACTCTGGTTGAATATGGCTGTTCTACCACATCTCCTGATGGTACTGCACTGGGGAAGTGCACTCATTTAGGCACAACATCTCTCTCATTCAGTAATCACACTAAGGCTTTCAAAACAAAATCACAGCAGTGCTTGAAGGTCATCATTGTGCAGCATGAGTCTTCACTAAAGAAGCCAGTTATCTATTTGGTAAAGATGCCCTTCTAAAAATACTAGAAAACAGGCTCCCAAACTTGGTCCAGTTTGATTCCAAGAAGGCCAAATTATATTCATATTCCAACAAAAATATGTTGATTTGTGGTGCAGGTCAAGTTATGACAAATGTTATGCCTGTCCATCATTCACAGGAGAAGCAACATACTCCCTAATCTTACCCATGAGTTTCTGAAGTTTAATTTGTGGCAATCACTGGAAGATCTTTCTGTTCAACCTCCACAGTAAGAAAGTACAGTTTTGTACCTACCATAAATGTAGATGTCCGAACTGGATAGCATCTGCAGTCATAACAAATGGGTTGTCCTGTCGTCAGGCAGCCCTTCGGTCGGCCGGATTCCAAAGTCTGGGTCCGGCTTCGGCTGATGTCGCACTTCACCCATCATCTCTGCTGGTCTTCGGGTATAAAGGCATCAGCCGACGCCATTTTCCTCAGTGTTTCTTGCCCCAGATGCCAGTTGCCCTCTTGGAAGGCTAAATTTTGGATAAATGCCAATGTTTCCAAAAAAGTAGAAGGCAAACACAAAAAATAAGCATGTATGTACATATATACAAACAAATACACCATAAGAGACTCCCCCCCAGCTAGCTATTAGGAGGGTAAATACCCTACGAGTACCACAGCGGGGAAGGAGGGTGGGTAATCCTGACTGCAGATGCTATCCAGTTCGGACATCTACATTTATGGCAGGTACAAAACTGTACTATCTGCAACATACGTAAAAACCAAAACGAAAAAAACACACAAAATAGCTTCTTCCACTGGAAAATTTAATGAACGATCTGGTACCTCGGCAGTTCGCCTTCAAAGGATCACAGTTCAATAGATTTCAGCATCAACCTTATATACCATTTAAACTATCAATTATTCAATTAATTAAGTGATGCAATCTCTATTAAGAAAAATTTCACCTTAAAGTGATCTCAACAACAAAATATATGTGTACTTTCAAGATATTTTAAACAGATTTCATTTGAAACACATAAATCCAACAATGATTATAAAAAGCCTATGAAAATAGAAACAAATATTATAATACATACATAAATAAATAAATATACAAATTAATAAGCCTATGAACTAAATATAAATATAAATAAATATACTTTATATTTAATATTTAAATATGTTATAAGGCCAATTCCTGGTTCAACCCATAAGGCTTCAAAGTGTTGAATTAATGATCATACATCAGTTAACATGTTTTTACATTCTACTAGTATGCATCCCCAGCATTTGATTAATGCTTTGCCTTCAGGGGAATTTCTAAGAATCCGTAGTCACACGAGTGTTAAAGAAGAGCTGGATAATGAATTGAATATAGTATTTTCCAGGTTGTTGGAAAGGGGATATGACTACAATCACTTATTGCGGTGTCGTGATGGACAGGCAAGTGAGCACATTAGGGCTCCTAGTTTTATGGAACATACCAAACATTTGGTCATTAATAAGGTTGCTGAGAAAATTGACGTTGAGAAAGTATTTTTTGTAATGAAATTCACCCCTTTTCATAAAATAATGACTTCTACCATTAGAAAATTTTGGTATTTAATTTGTCAGGATGAAGTTATTGGTGAGTTATTTCCTAATATTGTTAATTTTTCTTTCAAAAGGGGAAAGAATTTAAAAGAAATTTTGAATTTTAATTTCAACTCCACACAAAAGGCCTGCAGTTCCGAAACCCTCCTTGCTGAAGTAATTGCCAGTAGGAAAGCAGTTTTCCATGACAGGTGTTGCAGATCTGCTGTTGCTGCTGGTTCAAACGGAGGGAGTGTCAACTTTTCTAGCACAAAGTTCAAGTCCCATGCTGGTAATGGTGGTTTCCTAGGAGGTTTTACATTCTTGATCCCTCTGAGGAACTGCCTGAGTAGAGGATGCGAAAAGACAGGTGGATCGAAGCTGTATTCTGCTGAAATAGCTGATGCATGTATCTTGATGGAGGAATAGGACAGGCCTGTATGTAGAAGCTCTGCCAAGTACTCCAGAATGTTAGCAATATCTATGTTCGACACATCTTTTCCTCTTTCAGTACTCCAAATGACAAACCTTTTCCATTTTCCTGCATAGTTCCTTCTTGTTGAAGGTCTGCGGGCTTCAAGGATAATGTCTTTAACCCTTTGGGAAAGGTCTGGGTTAGTTGCTGCTATGTGATGTTCCAGGAAGTCAGTTGCAAGGTTTTTAGGTTTGGATGCATGATGTTGTAGTTGTTCTGAGTTAACATCAAAGGCATCAGGGGTATTGACCACATTCTCTCCAGAGACATGCTCCTCAGCAATGGGTACCAGTGTTGTCTTGGCCAGTGCGGAGCTATCAGGATTATCCTTGGACGTTCCTCTTTGATTTTCAGTAGTACCTTGTGCATCAAGGGAAGAGGTGGAAATGCATATGCTGTCAGGCCTTTCCAGCTGAAGGATAGAGAGTCCACCTTCCATGCAAGTGGGTGGAATGTCCTTGTGCAGAATTTTTTGAGCTGGTGATTGAGTGGGGATGCGAATAGATCTATTTGTGGCATTCCCCATTTCTTTGCGATGGCCTTGAAGATGTCCGGGTGTAGCATCCATTCGTGAGCATCCGAGGTGGTTCTGCTTAACATGTCTGCTAGGGTGTTCTCTTTTCCCGGCACAAATATTGCCTGTAACTGGATGTTGTAGCTCAGAGCCAGATTCCAAAGGTCCAGAGTCATTCTGCATAGGGGGTATGAATGAGTGCCTCCCTGTTTGTTGATGTACCACATGACTGTGGTGTTGTCTGTCCTTATCATCAAATGGACTTCTTTGAGGAATGGTCTGAATTTTTGGATTGCTAGTTTTACTGCCAGCATTTCTTTTTGGTTTATGTGCAGGTGCAGCTGGTCTTGAGTCCACAATCCTTGTATGCATTTGTCCAGCATGTGCGCCCCCCCATCCTATGTCTGAGGCGTCCGTTGTGATGGTTTGGCTTGCTTGAAAGTTGTGGAAGGGTAAGCCTGGGTTTGACTGGCATGCTTGAGCCCACCATAGGAACTCCTGTTTTAGGCATGGGATTAGTGCGATTTCGGTTTCTAAGCTGTGCCTGTGTTGAGACCATAAATTCTTTAGGTACCACTGTAGCTTTTTCATATGCAGTCTGGCATGTGGGACCAAGATTATGCATGATGCCATGAAGCCCAAGGCCTGCAGAACTTTTCTTGCTGTTAGTTTGTTCTGCTTTGTTAATGCCAAGAAGTAAAGAGGGAGTTCTTTTTGTTTTTCTGCAGTTAGGAAAGCCATTTGTTTTACTGTGTCCAATTCCGCGCCCAAGAATGCTCTTGTTTGGGATGGTATCAGCCTTGACTTTTGTAAATTGACTGTGTATCCCAGGGCTTGTAGCAAGTAAATGACCCTTTGTAAATCTGTTGTCAGCTTGCTTTTGTTGTCTGCTTGTAACAGGCAGTCGTCCAGGTATGGATAAATTTGGATTCCCTGTAGTCTGCAGTGAGCGATTACTGATGCCAGGCATTTTGTGAATACTCTGGGCGCAGTAGATAAGCCAAAGGGCAATGCTGAGAATTGATAATGCTCTGATCCTGCAAGAAATCTGAGGTATCTTCTGCAATTTGGTCGAATGGGGACGTGCAGGTATGCCTCCTTGAGATCTAGAGTTACCAGCCAACACTCCTTGCCCAGCATGGGAAGAAGTTGCTGTAGGGTCAGCATTTTGAATTTTGGGACAATGATGTATGTGTTTAAGACGGACAGGTCGAGAATAGGTCTCCAACTTTTCTCTTTTCTTGGTACTAGGAAGAGTCTGGAGTAGAATCCTTTGCCCTGTTCTGTTATTGGTACTCTTTCCACAGCTCTCATCTTTGCTAATTTCGCTATATGCTGTAGAGCTTCTGTTTTTTTGATTTGGAGGTAGGTTTGGCATTCCTCTTTTTACTGGTAAGGTGTGGAAGTGGAACCGGTAGCCTTGGTCTATGGTTTGCAAAATCCACTTGTCTTTTGTGATATAGTGCCAGTTTTTCGAAAATAAGGCTAACTTTCCGCCTAAAGGTGCTGCTATTTGCTCCCTGGTAGGCGGTGTCAGAGCCAAGTCACTGTGATTGTCCTGTTGCAGTGGCAGTGGTTGTGTCTGTGCCTCGGTTATTGCCTTGCCACTGTCGTCCTCTGTAGGCACCTCCTCTGGATTGATTTCTGCCTCTAGAGCGTCTATTCCTGCCCCTTTGGGATTTTGTGGAGTCTGGAAAGGACCAATTTTTGGCAGGCCAGTTCCTGCTAAACCTTGGGGGCTGAACCTGTAAGAAATCTTTAACTGTTTGTACAGATTTTGCCTTTTCTTCCATTTTCTTCATTACTTGCTGGGCAGGTGTACCAAATAGACTGGCCTTATCCATAGGAGCATCTAACAGCTTTGCTTTAACATGATCTGGTAAGACCTGTTCTTTTAACCATGCATGCCTTCTTATCACTGTGCCAGTCATGGCTGATCTAAATGAAGCCTCCAGTGCGTCATAGCCACATTTTAAGGAATGGTTACTAACCTGTTGGATGTTATTCACCATTTCTAATACATATTTCTTATCTAAGGATTCATCAGAGGACAGCTTTTTAGTTAACTGATCAAGCATAAACTCTTGGTACTGGATCATATGAAACTGACAGTTTAAAGCTCTAGCTGAGAGAGTAGCAGAGGTGTAAACTTTTTTCCCCCATCTCTCTAAGGACCTGGATTCCCTTTCAGAAGGAATAGGGTTTTTTGCTGAGGTCGAGGCTACTGCCTTAGGCCCCTGGGATATAGTTTCGGGATCTGCAAGTGGGGCCTTGTATAGGTGGTGATGAGTGTCTGGCACCCTGTAAAATCTATCTGGTTTGGCAGGGGCTGAAGGTAAAGAATCAGGAGCAGTGCAAACATCATTAAATGCATCATCCACAACAGGCAGTACAGGAGGTATAGCTAAGGGCCTATGTTGTGGTAAGTGCAGAAAAGTCCTAAGCCTTTTTCTTGAATCTGAGAAATCTTGTCCCTGCCATTGGAATTGTTCTCTCATGGCATGCAAGGTTTCCCCAAAGGAAAATTCCTCTGGTGGAGAGGCAGCTGGAATGGATTCTTCAGCATCGGAATCTTCATAAGTAGAAAAAGGAGCCTCTGGCTGGTCTGTAATGTCTGAGTCATCCGCAGAATCATCAGAGGGGGCTCGGGGGGCTCTGCTCTAGGTCTCTTTTCTGGGGGCTGAGAGGCCCTGTCTGGGTGAGATTGGGATCCCCTAATTAAGGATATTAAATCCTCTGCCAGAGTAAGCATTTGTGAACTTGAAGTGGGCCTGTGTGAGGGGGGCTTAACAGGCACTGATTTAACAGATTTGGCTGCTTTAGCCCTGGCAAAGGCCTTAATAGACATGGCTGCAGGAGGCCTAGCAGCACCACGTGCTGGGGTAGAGACATCCAAAGGGATGGTGTCTGATAAATCACTAGGAACCACAGTTGTAGGCAAAATTTCTGAGGCCGATTCAAGTAAGGTAGCAGGAGCCTCAGTAGTAGTCATGGATTCGGCTGAAGATTGGCCGTTTTTTTCCGGGTGCGGCCGAAACCGAGACACTTCATGACTTGCTTAACCGTGGTTTCGGCGAAAACCGGACCGCGAAAGTGTCACTCTTTTTCTTTGCCTTTTTTAACAATTTGCGTAGTCGGCGGCTCCGACGGCATCATGTACCCAAAATCTCAGCGGAAAAACTGTTCAGCAAACTCCGACCGGCCTAAGCGTTCGTCGGTTGAAGGAAGCACAGGCGAACAGGTTGCTACGTCGTGGTCTGGGCCTAAGCAAGGCAGGCAGTAAGAGTGGAAATCTTTATGAGGTATTTGTTTCCCACAAGTTAAACAGTTATTGACTTTTTCTGACATCGGCTGAGGCAAGAAAGAGTCCCCAACGGGGTACTTAGCTTTTAGAAGTCTTCGAAGTAGTATTCGGTAGTAGTAATCTCTGGATCTGACCGACCGGCACTTGCGAACAGCTTCTGCTTCGGGCGCCACGCGGCAAGAAAGACTGAGGAAAATGGCGTCGGCTGATGCCTTTATACCCGAAGACCAGCAGAGATGACGTCGGGTGAAGTGCAACATCAGCCGAAGCCGGACCCAGACTTTGGAATCCGGCCGACCGAAGGGCTGCCTGACGACAGGACAACCCATTTGTTATGACTGCAGATGCATCCATGAAGGACATCCTTCCACTCCTCCTGCCTTGACACAAACACCCTTAAGGTCCTCCTCTTTCATAGGTTCATAGGTTCATAGGTTGGTACTAGGCTATCAGCCCTAGGGCTTATACAAGCTTAGCCATAACAATTCCCTGGCTATTTCTTCCCACATTATTTACTTTCCTGGACCCCTGTCTAGCAGGGCGACTGACGTGATCCCTGGGGTGAATTTCCTTTCTCCCATCCTATCGTCAAGGTTCCTCTTGAAGAGGTCCAAAGAGGCACTCTGCTTGACATGTATGGGCAATCTATTCCAGAGTCTGGGGAGTCTCTGGGTCAGGAACCTATCCCTCCAACATGTTTTGTTTATTGTGATGACAAGGTTTAGATCCCTGGGCGTGTAGCTCTGAGGGAATGGGATTTCTTTAAGTGTAGCATGTCCAACAGCTCTGGGTTTGACATGGCCTTGTATGTTAAGCAGAGATCGCCTCTGAGTAGGCGATATGCGACAGAGTATAGCTGGAGTTTTTAAGGCGGTCAGCGTGGGGCATCTGCTTTAGGCCTGTGATTCTTTTAGTGAGGTATTTCTGAGGCCTTTCCAGTTGTTGCAGATGTCTTGAGAGGTACATACCAAATGGGGCGTTGTATTCTATAATGGGTCTAATGAGGGATGAGTACAGTGGGACAATGACCTCCTTTTTCTGGATGAAAAGCCCTTCGTGATGAGGTGTGCCACATAGAAGGATTTCCTGATTGTTGTGGCGATGTGGTTATCGAAGGTGAGACCACTGTCCACCTGTGTCCCTAAGTCTCTTATCACACTTTCTGTGTTTAGTGTACTGCCACCTATATGGTAATTCATGGATACATATTTTTTCCCAAAGGGATAACAATACATTTCTTGGCATTGAGCTTGAGCCCATGGCTCTGGCACCAAGCATCTGTTTCTGTAAGGCCCTTTTGTAGAGTATCCACATCATTTGGGGATTCAATAATGGCTCCAAGTTTGCAGTCATCTGCAAACTTTGTTAGCCAGAGTCCCTTAGTGTTGACCTGTACTTCAGAGAAGTAGATGCCAAACAAGAACGGCCCCAGGACTGAACCCTGAGGTACTCCACTTGTCACTTGTCTGGAGCTGGATTTGGAGTCTGCTACTTTTACAGTGTGGGTTCTATCAGTAAGCCATTTAGCAACCCATTGGGTGACATAGGGATTAATGCTCAACTTAGTAAGTTTATCTATGATTCCAGAGTGGGGGATGGTGTCAAAGGCCTTGGCAATGTCTAGATAGGCTGTGTGGACCACCTTACCCTTGTCCATGGCTCTGGAGACTGATTCAAAGAAGTCAATCAGGTTCAGGAAACAAGATCGGCCCTTCACAAACCCAAACTGGGTGGGGTCCAGTGTTTGAAGGTTGCCAATGTCTTTGTTTATAAGTTCCATGATAATACGCTCCATGGCTTTGCAGATAAGGCTTGTCAGACTGATGGGACGGTAGTTTCTGTCTATTTCGTCTATTCCGTCTATATCATTCCCACTATTCTGAATAAATTGCCCCTGTTGATATGTAGGCTACCTACTCTCGCTGCTTTTAAGAAATGATATTGGGAATGGTCTAGCACAATGTTTCAGCTGCAATAATCTATGTGAGGAGAATTCCTTCAACACTTTTGCCACACATATGTTCATAGGTGTTTACTAGGTTAACACCCACAAGGGTCTTTTTAAGCCTAGCCATGCATACCAAATCTTTGACAAGTTCTGATACCCTTGATAAGTGTAAGCATGAGCCTGGGAGATTAACCATTTACAGGTTACCTGTGTCCATTAGAGACATAGCTGCCAAACCAAGGATGAATTTCCAGTTCCCCATCCAATTGTCGAAGTTGCACTTTTCGTTTATGCTTTTCATTCCTTATTCTGGTGGTCTCCTATATATGTTACATTAATTCCCCAGAGATTTTTTTTCAAATATACTATCTCTGGCAATTAACATAACTCACCACTCCACAACTCAATCAAAACTGCAAGTTTTCTTGCAATCAACACCACTGCTGCTACATACAGTACAATAGTCTCATGACTATGAAGTCCATCGAATCTAACGCAAGCGATCCTTCTACCCTGTATATACATTCTTTATCCAGATGGATGTATACTGTATTGTGGCTCTTGTTTAGTCTGTTTGCTTCAACTTCATAGGTTCCTACATTAGTCTAGACTTTAATCGGGCCAATTTTACACATCTATACTGTTAAATCTTTATCTTTTTTCCATTTTCTGACAACCTAAGTTTGTTTCTTTTGGTGACATAATACTCACCACCTCTGATTGTACTGTTTTGTTACTGCAACTGATCAATGGCTAAAAAAAAAAAAAAAAAGGCTCCGCTCACATTCTCTTTTCACAACTAAGCTGTCAGGAGATTATCTGCATGTGTGTAAGCTAACCACATGCCTACATGTCTACAACTTCCCATTCAAGCTTCTATATGTACTACACCAGGGTCTCAATTCAAACCACCACAAGAAATGCATAACATTATAAAACATGGGTAATAACTTAAAAAGTATTAACTGCAAAAAAATGTGATGTAAAGCACAGCTTCCAGGGACGAACAGGAGGGTTAGTCCTTGCATTAAAAGAAAAATATTTATGATTTTGTATATTTTATATTCTACCCCAAAACAAAAACTTGCACATTTATTGCGAGTTCAGCCTAATGATATCTGCATTAAGAAGGCTCCAAAGTTACATAAAGTAACAATACAACAAAATCAAAAATGACAAAAAACTTACTATAGCTCACTACAACGAAAACACCAAAACAACCCTCAGAAATTTTGGGGAACTATAAAACAACTCCTTAACCTAGGTCAAACTACTACCCCATCTCCCACCAACCCTAAACTCCTCCAACAGTACTGCATCCCAATTTAATTCCCATTTCAAAAACTCAATACTAAGTAAACCAGGACAATAACACACCCTAACACTACCTTCAGGAGCCCTCTCAAACCTCAACTCACTTCCAAAACAGTCGAAACTAACACCATAAAACTGCTTCTTAAACTAAAACCTACCACACTTGCTGCTGACCAATTACTCAATGAATTTCTTAGATTAGCAGCTGAATCAATAGCACACCCAGTCTCTATACTAATTAATCAGCATCACCCTAAACGGGGAGGGTAGCAGAATGTAATAAAGTAACACTTTTAGTGGTGGGTCTTGCTGCAGAGAAAGCATGTGACAAGAGTAGACTGGGACTTCATGAGCAGGGCTACGGAAGCATTTGCTTTCCCTGATACAATTATAAGGTTGTTGACAAGAATATGTGAGGGATCGGAGGAGTGAATTAAAGTGGGTGAGGTCCTCGCCGAGAATTTCTGCTTGAGTAGAGGAATCAGGCAGGATTGTCCGTGTTCCCCTTTGTTGTTTGGATTATATTTTGAACCATAGGCAAAGAAAATAAGGAACTCAGAAATTCAATGATATAATTTGTTTGGTAGTCAAAAAACGTTGGCTCTATTTGCAGATGATATTATTTTATACATGACAAAACCAGAAAGGGACATTACAGTGCCGTGGAACATTTTAAGACGGTTTCAAATCTTCTCTGGATACAATTAATGAAGCTAAAACAAAGACAATAGTGGTAAATTACGTACCCACACAAATTTTTTCAACAATATCCATATTAATAGGGACATGATAAAATGAAGTATTTAGGAGTGTGGATTAAAAATGACTCTGTGGTGGCAGCCAAGAATATGTGGGAAGAGACTAAACGGAAGATAATACAAAAATTGAGAAACTGGAAGTTTTGTTATATGGATATTGATACTAAGATACAAGCCATTAACAGGTTTTTAGTCCCTTTAGTCTTATACAAGTCAGGCATACATCAACTGGAGGAGAAGCTGTAGATAGCAATTAAAGAGTTTAAGGATTTTATCTGCAAAGGGAAGACAGCAAGGGTCAAGTGAGATAACACTATTCTACCAATAGAACAAGGCAGACTAGGATTACCATTAGTAAAGCATATAAAATACTGCATGATAATTATAAGAATCAGAAGAACTTAAAGGATTGGGAATATAGATTGGATAAACAATTCAGTAAGAGACAATGGGGGGATATATGTACATCTCCCAAACATGCAACAAAAGTCTAGAAGATTTAGGATCTTTGCCTGGAAGTGTTTACAGGGATATTTTTATACCCACTGTAGACTCCAAAGAATTTTTCCTCAGGTGGATAGCAAATGTTGGAGGTGTGACAGGCAAGAAAGAAGTGGATGGGAACATACTTTTTCAGAGTGTAATGAGCTGGCAGACTTTAGGGATTCCCTGCAGACTGCTCTGTCGGAGATGCTGGAAGAGCAGATCAGACTGCCTGGAGAGATGATTTTTTTGAGTTGTGCTACAGAATCTGAATTGCCCAGAGATAGTAAAGTCTTGCCGAGTCTAATTATGGTGGCTGCCAAAAAAGCAATTACTAGAAAATGGAAATCAAAGTCTAGACCAACTTTACTAGAAGCAGTGAATACAGTAACAGACAAACAACTGGAATTGGGATCTTTAGAAAACGGAAGGAGCAAACTACATTGGAAAAATGGAAATTGTGGGAATAATATATGCAGAGCAGGAATAAGGTTTAAGAGGCAGGATTTGAATGAGCCATATAATGCTTAACTGACAATGACTGGATGGTTTATAAGGGATGTATGTTTGCAACTACAGTTGTTTCAATGGTGTCGGTGATGTAAGCTGTTCGCAACTAAAGTGGTATAATTTTGTAAGTTTTTCATTTATATAAATGTAAGGTTGCCTTTGTCACGTGAAAATTTAATAAAGATGCTTGGCCTTTGTTTTGTTTTTTTTTTTTCAAATGGACTCATCCACCTTCAACATGTCAAATGCCTTTGACAGTATCTCATCAAAAACTGCTAAATGAGCTATCCTACATAAACTTCTCTCAAAAAGCACTAACCTGGTTCCACAGTTACTTATCTGATCGTAAGCAAGCAGTTAAGTGGCAAAACTCACTCTCTCTCCTTCTATCAGTCTCGGTGGGTGTCCCTCAAGGGTCACCCCTCAGTCTACTACTCTTCTCAATATTCACTAAAACTGTCTACTGCCACTAACAATGCTACAGTTACTCAGTATGTTGAGGACTCCTCCCTTAACCAATCCTGGTCCTGCACACATTCATTACAAGGTTGAGACTTTGCATTTACCATACGATTCTCTTCAAATACACTCCTTAAACAGGATACACTTCAACCCCTCACTGAAATTAGATCAATTTTTATACATAACTGCTGCCTGTACAGTCCACTACGTTGCATGTTGGCTTTCTCTTTAGTAAGTTCCACTTCTGTAAAAGCTTACAATGTATAAATGTAACAACTGTGTATAAAATGGTAACAGAAATGTAACTACTCTGTGTTTAACTGGAACTTGGTATAATGCTATGTAAGCAAATGGAACATTTCTCCCCGGTCCTCTCCTGAGAAATGGGTATTACCCAGTCAGATTTTCCCAGTAAACAAAGACAAATTAATATATATCCAATTTGGTAATTTCTGATGTTCTATTGTGCAAAAAATACAGGCTTAACAGCCATTGTATTTTATGATGCTGCTCACAGACCTATACACACCTCCCAGCAAGGATCATCAATGGTCATTCAAAAGTGACTATGTAACTGCCCTGTGCTTTCACATACAAACAGCCACCTTCTCTCAATCCCGCAGCTGCTAAAAACTGTGATGAAACTGAAATGACAGTCACAAAAATATATTTTTACTATTTAGAACATCTCTTGCTAACATCAAATGATTAGTGACTGCCAGTTAAGAGCTTAGAGAAAAGTTGCTTGACAGCAAACAATTTCAAATGCTTACCTCACACAGCAACAGGTCATGGACTGGCTAGTAAACTCTTGTGAAGAGGATTAAACTATTCCCCCTTCCTGATTTCAAGCTATACTAACAGATACAAGTAAAATGAAGGATATTTTACCTTGTACTAGACCTAGAACCACTCTGGTTGAATATGGCTGTTCTACCACATCTCCTGATGGTACTGCACTGGGGCAGTGCACTCATTTAGGCACAACATCTCTCTTATTCAGTAATCACACTAAGGCTTTCAAAACAAAATCACAGCAGTGAAAGGGAGAAAAGTCAGAAGACATTTATGCACACACTGATATTTGGCTTAATCGATGTAAACATGCATGCAGCTAATCTCACAACCAAGACAAAGGGGATAAATGGAGAACAAATTAAACATCTTTACAGGCCGCATTAGGCCTGTGGGTTGCATAGGGCCCATGTAGCAGATCCCTGTAATGCACCAGCATCTTCATAAACTTTGTAGCAACAGCCATTCTTATTCATACACCATACAAACTGCACCTGGGGACAACCAAAGGAGTTTATGAGATTAAAAATATTCTGTCCAGAGTGACTTCTTAAGATATAATTATTAATGCATTAAACAAAAACTCAGGTCAGAAAAAGCCATCGATACCCTGTTGATGCCCCAGAGTTTAAAACAGTTGTATCAAACGTGAATGACGTGAAGACTACATCCAAGTTTAACAGTTGAACAAAAAGGTCTTCAGCAAAGTGCTAAATGATTAGTTATTTGAACCAGTATCCCAGAAAACTTCAAATGCTCTCTTACAGCAGATACCATACCCAAATCGTAATAGTCAAAAATTTCATTAGTATTTGGACGTCTTCCCTGATGCATCAAACTCCTGAAGAGTCAGTAAATTCTCATTCATATGAAAATGCTGCACACAATCATTCAGTTCAGCAGATTTCATAAGGAAGGGGTCGCTCACTCATTTATTAACAGCCAGAATACTACTACTGTGTTCTTCAAATGCTGAAATGATCTAGTTCCATGTGGATAAACTTAAGAGCTCAGGGACTTAAGGAAACCATCCCTAGCTTAAGTCTCCCAATGTGACCACCACTGTCATCCAAGTAAACCATGTTATTCAGCAACAAGTTCTTACATTTCAATATCACAGGGTACTGCTGCATCATGCAGGGTCTAGTGAAAGGAGTAAAAACATAAAAACAAACATGTCCCTCTCTTCGTATTTGTTTAACCTCCTTAACGAGCAGCTAAAAAAGTTAATTATGCAAAACCCACAGAATGAAATAACTCCAGTGGGGAAGTGACAATACAAAAATGGGTTTATGCAGTTGACATGTTAGTAATGCTCATCGGTTTATCCTCGCTAGTGCAAGGATACATATCTCATGCTTCTGAAAACAGAGCGATTTCACCTACTTTAACTCTTTTACCTGGTTCTTCTCTTGTTGGACATTGCATCCTTCTTGTGCTTCTCTGTTCACAACCTGCAAACCTGGGGGCCACAGTTACTCATGTGCTATACAAACCTTCTGGAATTCCTTGCCCAAACAACTTAGAAGTGAATTCCACACACAAACCATCAAGATGTCTTTGTCAATTCACCTCGTCAAAAAAAAAAAAAAAAATTTTGTGCAAACTGCCAATCAGTACAGTACTACTCAGTGAACACAACATGCTGTTACATATGTTTGTAGACACTCTCATGCAGTATATGACTTATGTTCTTAATGTATTATCTTTCAATTACTAATTCCTAACAGATTTTGAAAATTACTCTACTTTTAATTCTGTATTTATACACATTTTAGATAAGAACTTCCAAGTTCTTCCTCCACCATCTTCTCAAAAGATGGGACATGAGCTCAAAAGTACTATCCAGTTAATGAAATTTCAAACAAATTTATATAACATTCAGTCTTATGCCTTATTCCAAGCCTGCTGCTGAATTCAGATCCCCAGCTTTCTTCTATGGCTCCTTTCTTCCCACAGCCATTGCAATAGGGAGCCAGATGGGTCCTATCCCTTCAGAAGAAAACAGCTTCTACAACTGTATGGGCTATAATTCCCCCACAACCGGGGATAACAGCAAAGTAGTCTGGGCCATCACACTGAAGCCAAGATTGTAATTGGTCTACTCAAGTTCTGCCTCCCCACTGACATGTTAGGTAGAGTTACAAAGGTGGGCCATGCAATGCTATGGTGAGGTAAACCTCACCACATACATGATGACATGTCCCTCTTGCCAGTCCACCTGCTGCAGCAATTGATCCTCATCATGGCCAAGTATCACTTCCAGGACTTGAAGAATTATTCCTCCAGCATATCCCCACAACCTGTTCACTGGAAGACGGCAGCAGGCAGCTGACTCATCATTCTTACACCCAGTGCCAGCAAAGAGAAGCCAGAGCCACTAAAGCTTAACACCTGGCTGGGATGTACAGGAGACTTTATTCCTCTACATTAACACATGGAATCATAAAATTATTCTTGGATACTTGTGCACTGTTTTGTCTAAGCACTCAGACATCACTGTTACAAACAGTCTGGGAGCTAGAACTTAAGGAGTTGAAGGGAGAATAAGCTGCACCTAGAAACATATACATAACCTCCTGGTTTGAACAGCACTTAAGGTAACAAATTATACCAACACTGTTCAAGTCATAAAATGTCACTCCGAGGGGAGGAGGATCAAACTTGTAGGTCTAGTATGAGGGGGGGGGGTCACTGGGTCTTTTTTAGCAGCTCTTAACAGACAGTACTAAAAGTTCTTCATTTACTGGATTATAAGCCATACATATAGGATACTGGAAGTGAATGCACAACATCATCCACTCTGAAGTGGCAGACTGGTCTGTTCATAAGGCCCCCACTGGTACCACAAAGTTAAGCACCTCTATTTGGAACATGTATTAGAAATATGGCAAAGGGATTAGTCAGGCTAAACTAACAAGAATTGGGCATCAGTAGTGTCATTTTGATGCATGCTTCTGAAGACAGATAAGTAAAATTACTAAAGGCTTAAAATGCATACTTTAAAAGTTATTTAAATGTCTTTGCAGAACAAAAGTGAGCAAGCTGTAACATTAGGACAGTGGAAGCCATTAGACCTAGGACCTTGAAGACTAACACAGCCACAGAAGAGGAAGACTGAAGAATCTATATGGCCAACTTCAACGTCTTGTCTGACATAAGAGATACTACTGAAGTGGTCATCTCCAGCTCACCTCTAATAAATGGAAAAGTTTGTGCTGGATAACGGAATGACTTCTGTTAATTTATGGAATTCCACAAAGGCAGACAGAGATGGGGCAAATAGTGCCTGGCCTTTATAATAAACTCCACTGTCGGGGCAGCTAGGTGCCAGCTTTCCACATAAAGACAGATTCTCTGAAGGTGTAGGTGAGCCACTACAACAGCCCGTTAACTTTGGAAGCAGCCGGTGGATTGTGGTGAAGCCAAAGGTCAGGGTTCTGAATTGAAAATGACTGGCTTCAAGATGAAAGTGAAAATATTTGAGACGCTTTGGCTACCGCGATATGAAGGTAGGCATCCTGAAAACCCACAGAGCACATCCAGTCATTTGTGCTGAGACAAACACCATGACCACCCTGAATTGAGTATTTTTGATATAGTTGCTCAACTGATTGAGGTCCTTTGTTTTCTCTGGAACCAAAAAGAACCTGGAATAGTATTGTAACTATGTCCATTCTGCTGAAACCTCTTGGGTGTTTTTTTTTTGAAGCAAGAAAAGAGTTTCCATTTTTACTACCTCTAAATTGATGGTGTGGTATGTCTGGAAGCAGCACTCTGAATTTTGCGGTGGTGGGGGTGGGCGGTGGTCTGGAAAAGGGGACTGAAGAGCCTCTACTTATTAATTATTCCTCTTATCATATGGCCAGAGTGATGGCCATCCATACTTGAGAGCAAAGGGATAAAAGACTCCCACAAATGCTTCCCGAAGCAAGTAGTCGGGCAAGCCATTCAGGTGATGATGAGGTTAGCTGTTGGAAAAGGGCCCACGGGATCCCTGGTTGTGTGAACCTCCCTTGACATGTGTCCTGCATCCACTGAAGGTGCCACCTCTGCCTCAGCTACCCATGTCGGACCTTGACTTTAACAGCTGACACCTGGAATTTCTAAACCAAGGTGACTTTGGGTCCTTTTGGTTCCTATTATATATTCTTTGCAGGGCCTTAAACCTAATTTCTGACAGCAGAAATAGTCTTTCCATCCCATACACACCTTTGCATTTTTTATTTCATGAAAAGACCAAAGATCCATCACAGGGAGCATTTGTGAAGGATGCCTTACAGTTGTCTGCAATGTCCCTCAGCAACACTTGCTCCAGCTGCCTTAACCTTTCCATCAGCTGCACTGTGCATGACCAGCATGAAAGTCAGAAATTTTCACCTCCATACTAAGGGGCGTTTCTGACTTCTTCAGAGTCCAATCCTGGGGGCCTTCTCAGTGGCAAGTGCTTGCTGCCCCAGATCCCTCTAAAAATGGTTCACATCATAGTGTCCAAAGAATATGCCCGCTTCCCTTATCTGTCCACAGCCCTGGACCCTTTTTGGCAAATGGGCAGTGGCTATATTATCAGTCACCTCCATTTTCATTGTTGCTGCTGTCATGAGAATAGAATCAGCCAATGGTCTTTTGGCTCAATTCTGTCGGTCCTTGGGGGGGTTGTCCAGCTTCTGAGATACCAATTCACATGAGTCAGGCTACTGCCATGACATCCTAATGGCCAGATCTATTACATTTATCTGCAGGAGGGATCAACAAAGTACAGAGTGTGGAGCCACAGGCCTCAAACAGAACCTCCTCATCCTGGGATGTGTCAGTGGGACAAGATCCAAAATACAGCAATAGTTCCAGGATCTCACCAAAAGTGGCACCTTCAAAAGGGGACAGAAGTGAATCCTTTCTATCCTCAGAGTCTGTGTCAGATGTGACAGATTCTGATGGGGAGCCACTGTCTCCCCTTTTAAAGGTTCTCTTTCTTGGAACATCAGGGAGAGTTACATCCCAACTCAGAGGATTCATCTGCTGTTGAGTGGAAGTTTTGAGACCTGACCCTCAGCTCTGACCTATGGATGCACGTCAGGGGCGAGGTAAAAATGAGTGGGAGTTACGGAGTGGAACCAATACCACAAATGTTTGTGTCAACACTCAATGGAGAGAATATTATACTCTCCATAACCTGAAAAGCCATGTCAATTAGTGTTGGATCAGTGAACACTACCTCCATGACTGGGTCAGTTCTGCCATTAGGAGAAATGACCAGCACCAGAAAGGAAATACATGAAGTGGAGAAAGTGGATTGCTTCAAGATGGGGGGTCAGATCTGAGGACTCAAAAGCCAATGGTGACATCCTGAATCACAATCCGCTCAAATAATTGTGGAGCAAACAGAGGAAAATGCATTGAAGTTAATGCTGTAGCCGCTTCTGAGTGGAAGATCTTCAGAGATAAAGATGGCTCTGATTCTACAGGACATCCCTTTTCTAGGTTCAGAGTCTTTAAATCAATGTTTCTGAGGATTTTTTGGTTTTGTCAGTTTCTGCATCAAGGGGCAATAAACCCTTAATTATATGTCCTATGGTTTTGATAATGCTCAGGGCCAGAAGCTATTATGTATCCCGCCAATCCTTTGACAAATTCTCCTCACCCACATACAGCACATAACTCATGGGTGGCTTGGAATGGGCTTGTGTATCCACATTCTGACACTTCCTAAAGCATTTTTCCCTCTTTCTTCCTCATGCTGCTTGTACTGCAAAAAAAAAAAAAAATGCTGCTTGTACCACAAAATACAGGAAACACAGGCACCAACAATATTCAAATGCGAATCTAGCAAATCCTAAACAGGATAAACAAAGTTAGCTGAACACTTCACAGAAATACTACTAAACTATACAATATTAGAGGACTCAACTCTTCAGAGCTGCTCTTGGTTTAGCTACTTCACCCAAGAGTTAGAGAATCTGCTGCATTTAGAGCCATCCATTTCCAAAAGGATGAAAATAAGTATCATTTTGCACATCTGCTGATTATTTTTAATGTATTTCATTATGGATTTTTGTTACATTTCACATACTTCAGCAGCAGTAACTGTTCAGCTTTGAAACTCTACTATAGTACTTACATTGTGTCTTCTAGTTTTACAGGACTGTAGTACCTAGACCGTGTTGGCTTCCCTGCACTTGAGCTCAAAAAAACAGCATTTTTACATTAAGAGCATTTTCTGACTGCACTCTTGTGGCAGAAGTGTAATGTAACAAACCTATCACAGTTGGGAGTGTCTTGTTGAAAGCTTATTGTACGTTTTCCTGATGGGTCTTGTAGGCCTTGCTGTTGTTTTTCTGATTCTATATAAACCCAGTGCAGTGGTGTTAGTAATGCCCTGTTGAGATGCAAGCACTTTCAATTTAAATTTTTAATTTAGAATTATTTTTAGAATAACTCTCTCTGCAATCTTCCCTAGTCCCTCTGCTGCTCTATGAGAATCTAAGTTTCAAGCAGAGCAGCATCGCCTTGTTGGATAGCTGTAGTTCACAGTGAGCAAAGCAACCATTCTTCGTCTGTGTGCTATCATCCAAGTCCAGTTAAATCTATCCACTCTTCTTTCTGGTTAACCCATGGTGAAAAAACCTGAAACCATGGATAGGCACTTTCCTGCTATCGCTGTGGCCAGCCTAGTGGATATGGGCATCCTGAGGCAATGTAGCAATTGCCTCATGTATAATGACAACCACTTAATCTTGAAACAAACAGGGTGAGAGAGATGTAGGTTACACTGTAAAGATGAAGGCATGACTCTCATACTGACAAATCAAATGACAAAAAGGTTGCCAGCACAAGGACAACTTCCCTCACTAAACAAGGTCTCAACATATAAACCCACATATGGGGAAGTTACTTGTGAGTACCCGATAAAACTTCAGAGGCCTCCAGTATGCTGCCTCAGAAACCAAGTCAACACAAACCACTACACAAAAATATACATCAGTGTCTCCACAAGCAAGCCCCTAAAGCGAAACACACATTCAACATCTTGGTCAAAGGAGCCTCCATTGTGAAACACGTGGACACCCCCCTCACCAGGCTGGATAAAGAGATGGTTACAGTCAGCTACCTGTCAGGGGCCAGGATTTGCCGGATCATGCAGGCATTCAGGTCACTCAGTCACACAAGTAACAGTATGATTCAGTCATAGTCCATTTGGGTGTGAATGACCAAAGATGTACCTTTTTAGACTATGGACCTCTCTGAATGTGTGCCACAGGCAGGTAGGAGCCTTGCAGTGAGCAGTATTCTACCTTCACCAAGAACACCACAATACAAACACAAATGACTGACTTCAATAATTGGCTTAGCTACTGGTGCCATTCTAAGTGGATCCAGTATTTGTCTGCCTGAGAAGACATGATCGACAGACCACAATGCTTTGCCAGAGATGGTCTGCACCTGTTGCCACTACACTTTCAAAATACTGATCAAGGCATTAGCCACCTTCATAGTGCCTGTTTTAGGCAATGCCAAACCAAACAGACCTAACACGTAACAAATTATTTTAATGCTGAAGGCACTATTGCTCAATGCTAAGAGTCTTAACAAGAAACTGCACTCCCTGGAAGCTCTCATCACCCTGGAGAATGATGATGTCTGTGCAATTACAGACGCATGGTTCAAAACTAAGGAAAGCACCCCGGCACTGCAAGGTTACAATGCCCATCACACATTCCAACCACCATCTGAAAAGGAGATGTTTCCATTGATAAACAAGAACAATGACAAATCAAAACTTTTAGTTATGTACTCACCATAACTTCAGATGTTTGGGATCCATCTCGCCTACATTCTGACTGATGGGTTCGGAGCCGATCCTCGGCTCCGACTCGGCACGCTTATGCCAAAGAGCGAAGTCTCTTATTGGCTGAGCTTACTATATCCCAGGATGCACCACTACCAGTCCCCCAGATCTAGTTTGTCCGCATACATGCACACACGCATGCACTGCTTATATAACATTGACAGATGATACAAGATAAAAAACAGTAGAACCCAAACCGTTCAATCTCTTCTGATCTCCAAGGCAGGGGAAGGAGGGTGGGTATTAGGAATGTAGGCGAGATGGATCCCAAACATCTGAAGTTATGGTGAGTACATAACTAAAAGATGTTATGTGATCCTACCTCGCCTACATTCTGACTGATGGGACAGCGTCCCTAGCACCTAAATCCTGGGTGGCTCACTGGAAAACACTCCTGAGTACCGTGGAACCAAATGATGCTCGTCCTTTAGATGCCACATCCAATTTATAGTGGGAAATGAAAGTGTGCGGGTTGGACCAAGTAGCCGCAGCACAAATTTCAGAAATAGCGAGTTTGGAATGGAATGCAATAGAGGTAGCCATAGCTCTAGTAGAGTGAGCTTTGACAGATGTTGTAAGTTGCTTATTTGAAGAGGAATAAGCTTGAGTTATGCAATCTCTGATCCATTTGGCAATAGTAGCTTTAGTGATGGTTTTACCCAGTTTATTATCTGAAAAGGACACAAACAATTGATCTGTTTTCCGAACTTGCTGAGTCCTATCTAGATAGAAGCGTAATTGCCTGTGAACATCCAACGTATGGAAGGTATATTCCGCTTTGTTTGAAAATTTTGGAAAGAAAACTGGTAGCTCTAAAGATTGTTGGAGACCGAGATTAGAGCAAACTTTTGGGACAAAAGATGGGTTAGGTCTAAGTGATACTCTATCCTTGTGAAAAATCAAGTACGGTGGTTTGATAGATAGGGCTTGAAAGTTCTGAAACTCTTCTTGCAGAGGTAATTGCAATTAAGAAGGCAGTTTTCCAAGACAGATATTTCAACTCACATGTAGCAGCTGGTTCAAAGGGGGAAGATGTTAAGGCACGAAGTACCAAATCAAGATCCCACGGAGGCGCAGGATGAAAAACTGGGGGTCTTAAAAGCACAGCACCTTTCATGAAAGTTTTACATAATCTGCTGCTCATCAACGGTGGGTCTATGGATTCGTGAAATTTGGAGATAGCTGCTAGTTGAACTTTAATAGTAGAGACTGAAGATCCTTGATTAAACAAGGATGTTAAAAATTTCAAGACCTCTGGTATCGGGGCAGTAATAGGGTCTAAGCCTCTGAGTTGAGCCCAGATAGCAAACCTCTTCCACTTACTGTGATACAATTTCTTAGTGGTGGGTTTGTGGGCTGAAGATAAAATGTGAATAACTTCCGGGTCCAAGGTGTGATTTCTGACTAAAGTCGGAAGTGGAGGAGCCAAGCTGTTAATTTCAAAGTGTGAAGGGACTGGTGCTGTTGTCCCGACTGATGAACCAGAAGATCCGGAGTTAGATCCAAGAACCAAGGACCGTCCAGAGTATATTTCTGTAGGTAGGGGAACCATACCCGACGAGGCCAGTACGGAGCAATTAGAATCATTGTGGACCCCAATTGGGAAGCTTTCTGGATGACTTTGGGGAGGAGTGGAATCGGAGGGAAAGCATAAAGCAGTCCTGTTGGCCAAGGTTGGACTAGAGCATCCGTAGCTGCCTCCCTGACGTGGGTCAAGGAAAAGAACCTTGCACTTTGTGTTTTGTGGTGTTGCAAACAGGTCACAGCACGGAATCCCCCATCTTTTGAAAATCTGAGCTGCTACTGTTTCGTTCAGAGACCACTCGTGAGGAGAGAGAATAGTCCTGCTCAGTCTGTCTGCCAATACATTGGATTTTCCTGGAATGTGGGTCGCTACCAGGAAGCGCTTGGTAGCCACTGCCCATTCCCACACCCTCATGGCCTCTCTGCAAAGGGGGTAAGATCTGGTCCCTCCTTGTTTGTTTAAATACCAGACCACCGACATGTCTGTGTGGATGGCGATAATGCCTTGAGGGAGAAACTTGTGGAGGGCTTGTAGGAACAGAAGTACAGCCCTCATTTCCAACACATTGATATGGAGAAATGTTTCGTTTGGAAGCCAAAAACCCTGAACTGACCTGCCCAGACAATGCCCCCCCCACCCCGTCTGGGAGGCATCCGTTGTCAAGGTGGCCACCGGAGGGGGTATAACAAAAGGTCTTCCCTGATTCAGATTGGATGGCAGAAGCCACCAGCGGAGGTCCCGTTTGCACGTTTCTGTAATCAGTATGTGATGATTGAGGGGGAGATCTTGAAAAGACCATTGTGTCGATAACAGCCACTGAAGAATCCTCATGTGCAATCTTGCCAGAGGAACTAGGAGAACCGTGGCAGACATTGAACCTAAAAGTTGCAGGACCATCCTGGCTGGGGCTTTGGATCTTAGAAGCAGGGCTCGGACTTGATCTTGTAATGTTTGTATCCTTTCGGTAGGAAGGAAGATTCGCATTAATTTTGAGTCTATCTCTGCTCCTATGAATCTTATGCGCTGAGAAGGCAGCAAGACAGACTTTGACCAGTTGAATGTAATTCCCAGGGAAGCACCCAGGGAGATGGTGGCTTGTAGGTTCTCTAGTAGTAGATGCCTGGTGGTGGCAGTCAGGAGCCAGTCGTCCAGATAGGGAAACACTTGGAATCAGAGACTCCTCAGGTGAGCAGTCACTACTGCCAAACCCTTGGTGAACACCCTGGGGGCTGTGGTGAGACCAAAGGGCAGTGCACAAAATTGGAAATGACTGTCTCCCAGGCTGAAGCGCAGATACCTCCTGGACGCCTGATGTATCGGTATGTGATAATAGGCGTCCTTGAGATCTATGGAGCACATCCAAACATCTTTCTCCAACAATGGGAGAATGGATTGTAAAGTGACCATTCGGAATTTGGACTGCATGACGGACTGGTTTAGTTTGCTGAGATCCAAAAGGGGTCTCAGGTCCCCTGTCTTTTTTGGCACTAAAAAGAACCTTGAGTAATTTCCGGATCCGATCTGGTCTGTGGGGACCGGTTGGATGACTCCTTTTTCTAGCAGCTTTGAAGCTTCTACGGCTGCAATTTCCCTTTGACTGGGTGGTGGGTCCGGGATTTTTTTGGACGGTGGGGGTGAGTGTGTGAAGGGAATGGTGTAACCTCCGGCAATAATGCGAAGCACCCATCTGTCCTGAGTAATAGACTCCCAGGCTTCTAGGTGCTTGGCAAAACGGCACCCAACTGGCTCCGGAGCAGTACAGCCGGGCAATCCCTCATGGAGTGTGGGAGGCTGAAGAGCCACGAAAGGACTCGCGGTCTCCAGTGTTGCGGGGGCCTCTGCCACCTCTGGGACGGCGTCTCCCAGAAAAATTTCCCCGTCCTCTGCCTCTGGAAGGGGAATCTTCCTGCTGTTGAGGAAAGAATTTCTGTGATTTGCGGAACCACATCTTCCCTCCTCTTTTAGCCTTGGGATAAGGCCGAAAGGGAGTGGAATAACGTGCTCCTATGGCAGATAAAGTCTTTCCCTCTTGCTCACAGCGGGTAAGAGTGTCTTTTACCTTGGGTCCAAACAAAGAGGACCCATCAAAGGGAGCGTCGGCAAAGGAAGACTTGAAGGCCTCCGAAATGACACAACGGAGCCAGGCTTGTCTCCGTAGAGCCACGCCTGTGCCTGCCGCTCTACCCGCCCCTTCGGCCGCATATGAAATGAGCCTCATGGACGAGTTAGAAATCGAGGTAAGGATAGCCAACTGAGAGCTAACCGACTGGGCTAGCTGCTCAGGTAGGTTACCTGAGAGGGAGTCTGAGAGCTCCTTGACCAGATCCCTCTGTAGTCTGGTGAAATGTGCCAAATAATTCAGGGACCTCAGTGTAAAGGCCGCTGAAGTCAGGGTGCGCTTCCCGTACCGGTCCATGCTCCTAGACTCCTTATTAGGAAGATGGACGGACGTTGAAGCCTCTGCCACATCCTGCTGGGTAGCAGATGCCACCACCATGGCATCTACAGCCACGCCTTTCGTTAAGAACTCCTTCTCGGGTGGGGCAGACAAAAATTTGTTAGGGCGAGAAGGCACTGGTTCCACAGTATCTGGATGTTCCCACGCCTCCGACAAACCAAATCCAGGAGCTCGTCAAGGGCGGAGACACCCAGGAGGCGGAGGGCTGAGCCCGGCCTTGAGGAACACCGACTCATCAGCGGAGGGGGGTTTGGAATTCCAGCCGCCTCGTTGCTTGAGGATCTCTAGAATGTCTGCAAATGAGACATCATCCGAGGACGACTTTGGGGACCCCTCCACATCATCAAGATCAGTGTCCGATGTAAGAGACTCATCGGGGAGTCCACGTGCTTCCTCTTGCACGATCTCTTCCTTGGGGCTCCTCCGAAGACAACTCCGAAGACCCTCAGGAGGAGGGAACCCCAGTGGGGGTAACCTCAGGCCCGGGCTCCGCTGCCTAGAGACAGGGGAACAGCCAAAGACCCAGTCTCCATGCCCAGGGAAGGTGCCGGTAAAGCCGTAGAGATGGCAAGAAGACTTGGCCAATGCACTCCTCATAGCTCTGAAGGCCGGACCCCAGAATCCTGGGAGGGTCCAGTCTCGAGCCATGATAGCAGACGGAAGTCCAGCGGCGAAGCACCGAGAGGGAGGCTTGGAACCGACAGCATTGGTCCCAAACGTCACCCCGGTCCGGCCGAAGAAGTCCGTGTGCAAACTCGGACCCGAAGGCCGGGTTGGAGTAATGGTCGGAGCCGACCCTAGGATCTTCACTGGCTCCATCAGCACCTGCTCCGACGGAGCCAAGCGGTCGGAGGAGGAATGGCAATGGAATGGGCTATCGGCTCCGAAGCCAATTGGGTCGGAGCGAAACAAATTTCTGAAAGACTGGGGACTGGAAAAGTCTTTGGAGCACCCTGTCTATATCCGAATCTGACATCCTTGATGACCTGGAAGAGACCGAATGGGTCGAGTAGGCCTCTCCAACGGCTCCAAGGGACTAGGGGACCGGCTCGAATAGACTCGACAATTATCGGCGCCGACGGAATGTCCAAACCAAATTCCATCGGTGCAAGAGGGCTTCCGCGCCGAGGAGGAAGTGTCTGAGCGGACAACCTTCATCGGCTCAGAGATCAGTGGAGCCGATGAAGGTGACCCGCCTCTCGATGCCCCAGACGTCGGCTCCGAACCCAGAGGAGTCGAGGCTGGAGGCATCGAGGCAGACCGTTCCGCCCTCGGCTCCGAAGTCCGTGGAGCCGAAGGAGAAGCCTGCCTATGTTTTTGGCGGTCGGTTCCGACGGACTGGTCGGAGCCGACGCCCTTTTCTTTTTAGCAGGAGAAGGAGAGGAAGCTAATGCCTCTTCAAATGAGGGTTTAATAAGGCCTTTTAGAATAAGTTTATTTTTCCTCTCTTGGAGGACCCTCGAGGAAAACGCGTGACACACTACAGGACTCCTGCAAGTGTTTGGCGCCCAAACAGTACACACAGAGAGAGTGGTCATCTGTAATAGACATTTTGAAGCTGCACTTAGTGCACTTCTTAAAACCAGAAGGCCTAGGAGCCTGTGACATTATGGCAACCAATCAAGTGTAACAGCCGAAAACAAAACACACTAATTACCACAGAGAAAAACTTTTCTCTCTCTCTCTTTTTTTTTTTTTTTAAACAAGAACTGTCACAAAGAGAAACTAGACAGGATCCAAGAACCCTTAAATACAAAACTGAACTTGAAGGCAAAGTGACAGGGGAAGGCCCTTCAACTGAAAGGAAACCTCTAGTCAGAAAAAGGCAATCACCACACAAATACTTCACAAAAAGTATCAATCATACACAAAAAGACTAAATAGCCGTTAAAACAGCTTTTTTGTTGAAAATCTAGGAATTCCCTGACAGGAAAGTAAGTGAAAAACACTACTTAGCTCAGCCAGCTCGAGACCACGTCTTTGCTTGATAGCGGCAAACGAGATCTGGGGGACTGGTAGTGGTGCATCCTGGGATATAGTAAGCTCAGCCAATAAGAGACTTCGCTCTTTGGCATAAGCGTGCAGAGTCGGAGCCGAGGATCGGCTCCGAACCCATCAGTCAGAATGTAGGCGAGATAGGATCACATAACATCTGGTCAAGCAGGACAGCTCATCAGAGCTACTCCATGTCTGACCACAGGAAAATCTCCCACATCATCACTAGTTACAAATCCTTATCTCCAACCATGAACCATGAAAACCACTCCGTATAACTGAAGTTACTAGAATCACTTACCATTCAGCCCAACACACTTACTCACTGGGGATTTTAACTACCCCTCCATAAATTGGAAAACACATACACAACCATTAACATGCAGGCTCAGAGATTCCTAGACTTTGTCAATACAAATGCTCTGGAACAGCTGGCCTGCACTCCCACTAGGGGCTCAAATATCACTGACATAGTACTCAAAAATGTGGGGAAGCATTGCACCTGCCCCATCTTAATGCCCTCATTGGTAGAGATTGGATCATAAATTGGTGTCCTTTAAAACAAAGGAAATGGTAGAACCCCCATCAAACCCTAAAATCCTAAAGAATTTTTCCAAGGCAAATTATCCTCTGTTAAGTGACAGCATAGGCAATTTTAAAGCTCCCCCAACCCTGAAAACAGAGGCCTATGCAGAAGTATACACATATACCCTATAACCACTTCTACAACTGCATAGAAATGGCAGCAACTGATCAAACTAAAACCAGATCTAGACAGAAAAACAATTTACCCTGGTGGACCTCTGGCTTAGACTATTCAACAGAAAGATATTCTTGTCTAGAAGTGGGAGTGCCCCAAAAAAAAATCCCTCAGTCTCAAAAGGCAAAATCAGGGAAAGTCTTCAAAAGCTAAATATGAGAATAAATTCCCTCCCAAGCAAAGGGTAGCCACAAAGCATTTTTAGTCACGTCTGAAATCTTAAGGGACACGCTAAACAATGTGTCAAGTTGGCTGTAGATGGCACTGCCTATACTAGGCGACAAGAAACAGCAAACCTGCTGGCTGATAAATTGAGCTCAAATTTCACTCCCTCATCACCCCTGGTCTTTCCCTATGAAATACCCCCACCAATTCCTTTGTCTGTTATCACAAAATGACAGACCGCCACTGCACTCCCTAAAGTTACAAACAAGGCATCAACGAGCTCTGACAGAATCCAAGGGTGCCTATTAAAAAAGCTTGAAAAATTACACAGTAGACCCACTCAGATCTCTAACCACAGTCTCCAGAAAGGCTTTGTCCCAGTAGAGTGGAGGACAGCAACATCGTCCTCCACAAGAGGGAACCATTAAATGGACAGAGGACATTACTGACCCAGAAGTCTGACTAACCTCATATGCAAGGCTATGGAAAGGACCTGATTAACAATGACACAGGAAATCTCCAGACTCCAGACCTAACCCAGCTGAGCTTCATCAAGAGCATGTCCTGCCTGCTCGATCTGGTGGATTTTGTGAGACGGTCACCAGGCCATGGATGGGAGTAATGGCGCATACCACCTACCTTGACCTGGCCAAGGCATTTGATAATACCCCACTAGGATATTACAGATAAAGTCACAGAATTGGGCATAAACATCTACATCACTGGAAAGCCAAATTGCTCATGGGTAGGACACGCAAGCAACAATGCCAGACAGGGTGTGTGGTAATGTGTAATTAACGCCCGCCCAGGGGTGCTATGAGGCCTGACACCACAGGCAGACTGTCTCTACACCCCTGGAAGGGTGTTAATTACACATTAACACACACCCTGGAAGGCACTATTGGGCTTAAAGAATGGGCTCTCTGTACAACTGTTGTGCTTTTACTTACTTATTTTTATGTACTATATTATTTTTTTATATACATTTTTGATGTAAAACAGTTCCTCTGACTAATGTTTCAAACTTGCTGTAGAATATGTCAATGGTGTTGGAGGAACCATTTTACATCCAAAATAGAACACTTAAAATATCCAGGCCTCTACTCAATTTTTTGGTCCATTACTCCTAAAACGTTTGGTTTGTTGCCAGTCATTCGAGATTAAAGTTACAAATAATGGCATACTTTTGAATTTGAAACCATTTTATTCAGAAAATTCATACTAACATAAATCCTTTTAATTAAGCAAGTTTGCAATTTTAAGAGCAGTAATTAAAATCTGTTCCTATTTTTAAGCCTTTGTTCCCTTTTTAGTTTAGGCTTTATCCAGACTTCTTCAGCTGAAAGGTCCAGAGGTATGCAAACGTCTTGCTCTCACTCAGTCTCTCATGCACACCCGTTTCAGAAAACGTATTCCAACACAAATCCTAATAATAAAATGCGTTCTTATTTTGACCCTTTATCCCCCACTTATTTTAGGTTTATCCAGATATTTTGAGCCAAGAGTCAGAGCATACCTTTCAACTGTACAAATTTATGGCTCGTATGTTTGATCCCATCCTCATAAAGTCATTAAACAATGAGACATTGGAGTTACAGACTTCATATCCTTCAGATAATACATGCTAATGGAAACCCTGTTGTTCTAGCAACTAAGTTTATAAAAGCAATACCTAAAATCTGTCCTTATTTTTGGTAATTTGTCCCTCAATATTTGTGGCTCTGTCCAGATTTCTTGTGGCAAGATGTTGAGCAGTATTGTCGAGAGATACGCAAACCTCTCAAGTGATGCTGTTGCTACCATTGATCGTTCTCTTCACTCTCTCACACAGGCAGGCAGACAGTCTGTTCTGTTTTCATACATGCATTC